>NC_141358.1:2404734-2592234 GCF_057382095.1 Aulonocara sp. 'chitande type north' Nkhata Bay | reverse complement strand
ACTGGGGAATTATGCTTCAGCAGGAAATCTATGGCACAACCTGGTGTGAAATGTAGCACCTCTCTAGAAATGGAGCTACACGACCAGTTGAGGCAGCCCACAACTATTGCAACTGGCCTTCAGCACTGATTGCTGTTACTATCAGAAGGGCTGTGGGACAAAAGCAGTGGGAAAACTAGAGGGACAAATATGTTAACCCTGGAAAAACCGACCACAACAAAGAGCGGGGGACGACGGAGGGGAGAAAGGACATGGTAAATAGCATGTAATGCACTAGCACAAGCATGTTTCAATGACATCGGCCACTTGTATAGGTTACGTCGTAGGTTCAGCAAAGATCATGCACAGAAGTCCCAGTCAGGTCATGGCGGGGTACATTGCCATGGTAATCTACAACCTCCTCCAGAGCAGGTTATGTCAAACTATCGTGTGTGGACTTCAGTGTGCAGATAGTGAGCGAGTCTGCAGTGTTTATAGCTGTGTTTGAGCATCACTACGCTCATGTCTCCCCCTCCCTGTAACAGCTGGGATAGTTTCCAGATCTCGCTCCACAAACCTCTATGTTGGGGCAAACTGGTAGATGGCTGCGTGGGTATGTTGAACTTATTTTGTAGTATAGGCCTCTAGACTCACAGCCTCACAGCATACTGGAACACCATTTCAGAACCAGTACTTTATACAAACTGCCTGAAGGCAACAAGACAAATCCATGATATTGACCAGTAATACTGGCTAAAATGGACCAAGATCCACGGTCCATGTCACTGGGAATATCCCAGTGAATCTGACAAACACCTCAGAGTGTGAGTCCCAGATGTCAGAGCTGCTTTCAGTGTGAAACATGTCAGAGAGCTTACTGTTCCTTCAGGTCAGTGAACTGCTTCTCCAGTGTGGTCATCTCATCCAGGCACTCCATCCTCCTCCTCTCACAGTCTTCATCGTCCATCTCTGTTCACATACAGACATGACAGCTTTGACAACCCCTCCACACCACAACTGCTTTTTATCCTCATCCACATGACAACCCCACACTGCACTTCACACCCAAGCAACCTGTCAGCCCATTTTTAAGAGAAATCACGCGCACTGTTAAACATATAAATTACACTCGAGTATGTAACACGAGTTTAACTGTCGGTTGATGTTCAAGGCCTATTTTTCCCACCCGAGCTGTCTCCATCTTCAGACACGGACGAGCTAACGGTATCCTCCTCGTCTGTGGTGCTGCCGTCTTGCTCGGGAAAGTCCACCTCCATTTCTTCGTGGTTGCTTTCTTTCTTCTCCCGCGAGTGGACCGGCATTGCGACTGTCAGATAAGCCGGTGTTAACGGGGTGGCACGGCCTTTCTTCAATGTTTCACCCCGAAGAAAGAGCCAAATGCAGCGGTAGCTAACCGGCTAGCTAGCCCGCATCTACCAGCTGGAAATACAAACATGGCCACCGTCAACCAATCATAAGGCGCTTTACTGAGTTTGTCCAATCAAATGCTTCTGTGAACGAGCTTGCGACCGGAAGCTTGCAGGGATTTGTAGTCTTTAAAAAAAACTTTTTTCAAAACGTCTCTTTATATCAAGTCTGTTGTGAGGATTCATTCTTTATTTTGTCCATAGATTAATTCTTGTACACTTAACTTAAACATTAACTCCTGACAGCAATTTAGAGACTCTCACAAATGCGTCTATATTTATATTTCATGACAAGCACCTTTTGTTAATATTACAAATCTTTAATTGATTTAGACAGGCTGGCACTGCAGTCTCTGGTGCTGATCAAAATCCATACCTTTAAAAAAATTGTATCCTTTTCATTTTCTATCTTTGGAGGTCATTTTTTTTAACCCATCAATTTACTATAACTAGATGCTACTTGTAGTATCTAAGCTATACTGTTACTGTATTAGTTTTTCTTTCCTATTTTCTGTCTGATAGTTACACAGCCACATTTTCAGATAATAAGTTTAGTGTATCTGGACGTATTTGTGTAATCCCAGACTTCAGGCTTCTGTGAATGAACCAATACAGACAGTTTGTGATGGGCAGCCAACCAGAAGAAAGTTGGCTAAAGTAGCCCAAGGAAGGGAGAGTGGTTAACCAGCAGGCACATGGGCGGCCAAGGCTCGCTCATGACTGTAATCTAACAGATGAGCTAACTCAAATGACCAAAACAGTTAATGCAAGTGTCAGAATACACCGTGCATCAGTTTGTTGGGTCCTGCCATCCTTGTTGATGTTACTCTGACACGTACCACCTACCTAAGCATTGTTGCAGACCATTAACATGGTTTCATGGAAACTGTATTCCCTGATGGCTGTGGCTTCTTTCAGCAGGAACAGCGCACTGCCACAGAGCAACAATGGTCTAGGAAAGGTTTGTGGAGCACAACAATGACTTTGAGGTGTTGACTTGGCCTTCAAATTCTCCAGACCTCAATCCAGTCGACCATCGTTTGGATGCGATGGACAAACAAGTCTGATCCATGAAGGCCTCACCTCACAGCTTAAAGGATTTGCTGGTAAAATCTTGGTGCCAGATACAACAGCACACCTTCAGGTTTAGTGGGTCAGGGTTGTTGTGACATCTAAAGAGGGACCAATATTAGTCAGGTGGTCATAATGTTATACCTCATCAGTGTGTAAGTCAACTGTAGGGGTTTATAAGTTCCTCCAAATGGTTATTGTGTTGCCCCCTTTCTTTACTTCATAATGCAAATCATCTAAAAGAAACTTCTCAAACTTCTCAACAAGTATTGTGGGAAGTGTTGTTAATGCTGATTTTATCTGTTGTCACGCTCTGTTTTGTAATTTTAACTTATTTTATGTATTTTATGACTATTGTTCCTTTTATTAATTGTGTTTTTTTGTAAGGTGACCTTGGGTTTCTGAAAGGCGCCCTCAAATAAATGTATTATTATTATTATTATTATTATTATTATTATATAATATAAAAAGCATGTAATATAATATATTCAATAACTTGAACTCACTCAAAAGGCAAGATGACATTTTGGTTAGATCACGATTAACCTTTAAGGCTGTTATTTCCACCTTAAAGCTGTAAAAAAACCCATCTCAACAGAAATGGATACTATTCATGTTTCTTTGTGTTGTTACTTGCACTTAAATAGTAAATACCATCTGAGTTATGGCTCTGTGAAGTGTTTTCACAGGAGTTAAAAGTAACTCACATCTGCAGGGAATATGAGAGCTGCAGGTGTGGAGCTCTAATGAACATGGAGACTGGAAGCACAGAGAAAGTCTCATCAGAGCTGACTCATGAATGACAGCGTGTTAGTCCTGCAGGTCTGGACCCTTTATTTGGCTCTGGAACCAGACAGGTTCCAAGCACCCGGTGCAGCTGCAGGAACACATTGCAGAGGTGTTAGAGAGCCTCTGCAAGCTGAGTGGCAGATGATTCAAGCACCTCGGGGTTCAAGCTGTCACGGCTCGACGCTTGACTCTATTCTCACTCACCTGGGTGGCAGTGATGGATGACTTGAGGAGCGAGAGGAGGCTGCAGTCGTGATGTTGTGTTGTGCGGTGATGGACAGTCGGAAGAATGAAAGTAGTGCATTTTCTTTCACTGGAGAAGATTGCAGCACTTCGGTAAAATAAAATCAGTACATGCCGAATGGTGTTCAATTTCACTGTTTAATATTTGCATATGCAGGGATAAGAGACAAACCCCATACAGGCTTTCATACAGATATTAAACTTAGGTATTTACAGAATAAGCACCATGAAATTGCAACCTTTAGAAGACAGAAACTAAGCCAGAAAATGTGATTACCTGACAAGAAGTTGCTTTTTAACGTAGTTTAATGATCCCTCACTTGTGATAGTCTTGTCTTTATTTTGAGCTCCTTCGGTTATTAATTTACTTGTTGCCAGGAGAGATCTGTGCACAGCTCTCTTTGACTATACAGTGATCCATTTGTTGGAAATGTAAACGCAGCTTTTTGATGTCTGATAAAATGGATTTTGGTGTCCTGTAATGAGGTAGTTTACGTTTTTTAAACATTTGCTTTCATGAAATGTACAATATTCGACTTAGTATAGTGCTGTACACATTATCCACTCAGAGCCCACAATCTTCACCTTTCAACCACACGAGGGCGATAGAGGCCTTTGACGGTGGTTCTCCAAAGCTCCTCTGTTCTTGAAATCACTCAAGTGAAAGAGAAACAATTAAGAATAATGATAAACTCAAACAAATAAAATAGTACACAATTTAACTACGAATAGCTGATTGCATTACACAATAGACAAATAAACTTAATATGCTTGCTGTTGGCTGCACAAATGGTACAAAAATATGAAACAGCAAAGCTTTACCCAAGACAGGGATTGTGAATTTCTTAACCCTTTAACAAAAGTCTCAGGATTAGGCAGGATTTTACCTGAGAGTACAGTCAAAAGCAGAGGTGTAACAACTCCACAGAAAGACGGTGATTTGTCTTTTGCCCTTCTCCCCCGTCCCTCTTCTCAGCTGTTTCTCTTTCCCTCTTTCTTTCTCCCCTTCTTTCCCCCAGTCAAGTCTGTCCCGTATTCAGTAAGTGAAAATAAAATGAACAATAAAAGGTGAATCAAATGGACCATTACGGCAAGGCTGGGATGGTCAGTTTGGTAAAGTAAATCCGTTGGGCATCTTTCTTTGCCTTTAGACAACAATTCTGATGCAAAAGAGCCAAACGGGACAGGCCAAAAAAAAAAAAATTAAAAAATTAAAAAAAAAAGAACGACGGTGATACTTGTTTGGCTGTGTTGCACAAACCAATGAGAATTAGGATACAAAGAAATCCAGTAAGCTCATACCCTGAACAGTTCAATCTAATTCACCGAATTAATCAAAGTTCAAGAGTATTATCAGTAGTAACCATAAAATACATGGAAATATGTGAACGGCATGTCGCTGCGCTGGACCACTCCCTCCATGATCAGTATTTGGCATTTGATGACTTTCCTTCTTTATCATTTTCCATACATACATTCTGTTGTTGGCTCTTATTCAGCTGCCATATGTTGGGAGGCAGACTACACCCTAGACAGGTCGCCACTCTGTCGCAGGGCTAACACAGAGAGACAACCGTTACAGTCAACCTATGATTTAGAATCACCAATTAAATCAACCCCACTAACTGCATGTCTTTGGCCTGTGTGAAGGTGGAGAACCAACGCAGACACAGGAAGAACAACTCCAGAGAGAAAGGCCCCGGCCATATGGGGGATTTGAACCCAGGACCTTCTTTCTGTGAGGCAACCGTGCTAACTATTGCATCTTGTTCTGTACGTTAGGAGTAAAAAACCCCATTAGGTGCTCGTTGTGTTTGTAGGAGTAGCAATTTTTGTGAACTACAGATGAACCGGTGGGATGACGGATGTGTCACGGCGTGGGCTCGTCTGTCTTTAGGCCGGTTGAGCTAAAAATTACATTCTGTGTCTTTCCTCAGATTTTTTTTGTCCACAGTGGCGAAGGATGAGATCTCAGAGAGGACTCGGTAACACACGATCCGACTGCACTCACACCGCATTTTTATGTTTAGCCATCATGAATAAAGAGGGTCACCTGAATAACAATGTCTCACATCCATTTTTGCATTGTAAACAAGTGGATAGTGTGTCCCATTGTGGGATGGCATTATTGGCTTTCCTTTCATAAAGGTTGACCCAGTGTATCATATGCTCGGGGGGGATAAGAAGGAAGGCAGTGGGTGAGCTTTCAGGGAATTAAACCAGTTGTTTTCACAATCAGCTGACTATTAGGCCTCAAGGTGACGGCACATGGCTATTTTTAGGGGGCTAAAGAGGTGTGTTAAGTTCCCCGTGTAGACATTTGTAACATTTCTGCACTATCAGGAAACAGACAAGAAAAACCTTTTAATTTTTAATGTTCTTTTAAAGTTACATTAAAGTCATTTAATGAGCTTTTATTCTCTGTGTGGTGGCTGCACATGCAGATCTACTAATAATGTCAAATAATACATACTGCTGCATTTTTTTAAAGGTAATTTTTGTACCGTCACATTCAGGCCCAGAAACTCAAGCCTGGCCTCCACGAGGTATAAATGTCAAGAGCGCAATAAGAACCTTCTGATACGACCTGCAGAGGGTAAAGCCCCAGAGACAGGCTGCTGCCCATGTAACAGTACAATAAGCACATTAAGAGAGTGTTGATCCCTTTGGCTCAGTTCACTCTTTATCTGTGGAAAAAAGAAGAAAGAAAAGTAAGCAAAGATTTTTCTAATTTAATCTGGGCCTCGTCTTGAATCAGTGCATTTGTGTTCATAATCTATAAGCAGCTGTGATTTCAGTTGTTCCTGGCCCTCTGTGTCTATTAAGTCTTTCTTTGGAACTTCCAGTCCTTATCCACATCCACAGCATCCTCTACTGGCCACATTGCCATATTGGTCTTGGTGCTATAGTTGCTTTGATAGTGATAATAAATGATTAATCAAAACATTTAAATAACTGTAGATAAACAAGATTTCCCCCCTTCCTTTCCCCCCTTATCTCTTGAGTTTATCCTTTATAAATCATCTTAGTTTCTCCTTTATTTTTTAAGCCAGTTGTTCATGATTTCCACATCTCGGATGCAATCTGATCCATTCCATGCTTTCTAACTGCGTCTCCTGTTACTGCGTTACTGCAGCTAGACTGAAGGGGGAGGCTGTAGCAGATCACAAAGGTACTTTTTAGGTGGAGGCCAAAAATACGCTGTGGCTTTTCGGGTGGTCTGACACGCAGTAATGAATCCATTATGTGTCTGCTGGCTGCATTTGTTTTTCCTCTCTCCAAAAACACACAGAATGTTCCAGTCGTCTTACCAGCGACTGCTGATTCTCTGAACTCCTTTAACAGTACGGGTCATTCTAGCAGCACGAGCTAGTGCACGACACCAAAGCTGACAGGAGGCCTGCCTGATGTTCGGCAGATGCAGAAATATACGGGAGAGTGTTAGACGGTAAAAGATTTTGCTCAGTTGATTCGTGGCTTATCTTGTAGACTCACTATTTCCGTAGTGCGTAGCGCTTCACACGGCTCTAAGTGTGTCAGGAAACTTGGCTTGTTTAATTTGTATTTAGCGCAGTATAGTACTCAGGCAGAAAGTCTGAGCTGTCTTTGTGGTTTATTTCAGAACACTTGTAATGTTTTTTTTTGTTTCTCATAGTCTTATACAATGCTGGGTTGGCACAACAGACAATCAACGAGAAACTCGAGAGAAGAGAAAGAAAACTAAACAGAGAATCACAGTTTGTGGTCGGGCTGCATGTTTCCTAATTTCCTTCCAACTGTATTACTTAAAGCTTTGCTGGAAGAATCATAGCTCACTGTCACCTGCTTTAACTGCTTTGCATGTCCAGTCACATGGCTGTCAGCACTGTGATAATAATGTGTAAAGCAAAGTAAATACATGAGCTCAGATCATACTTGTGTGCACAGGTCACTGCCCTGCCTATTTTCTGACATCATTCAAATGTGGCTGAAATCACCTGTAGTTGTAATTATGATCTATTCTTCACTTGAAGCGTTTTCTCTTCTGTCTCCTTTGAACCACTGGAGCTAATCGTCTCACTCTAAAGACAGTTTGAGTTCTTGGGCTCATTGTGCTGTGGGAAGCTTTGAAATGGTGTAAATCCCCTCCATTAGCATTCCTCCTCTGCTTAACACTTTGAAATTTTTATTACAATGTTAACTGCCGTTAGCCTGTTTCACTCACTACACGTGTAAAGGCAGAGCTCCAACAGCCCCACAGCTGTCTTAAGCTGAACTGCATGTTGGCATAACCAGTAGACTAGGATTCTACATGTTGTGTGAAAGTACACTAGGTTTTTATGTATTAGTACACAAAATAATTCATCCAAGGCCCAGCAGCGGCTGCACTTCCTCCGTGTCCTCTGCCATGCCTGGAGACAATCGCCAGCTCCTCCTGTCTCAGGAAAGCCAGGCCATCACAGGTGACCCTTGCACCCCGCCCACCACCTGTTTGACCTGCTGCCCTCTGGTCAGCGCCTCAGGTCAATCAGGTTCCACCCCTCCAGACTCTCAAACAGCTTCTTCCTCTGGGCCATTCGGACTGTTAACAAACACTATACACTCACACAAATATGCATGGTTATCCATCACGTTCGTATATATTTCTCTTGTTTGCTTTTTGCTCCTGCCGTCCATTATTTATATTTTATTCTGGCACAGCTGGTGTGGAGCACCCATAATTTCATTGTACAGATAAAATGATGCCTATTCTATTCTATTCTATTCTATTCTATTCTATTCTATTCTGGCCTTAGCAGGTTCTAAAATTATTTAAGTGACCTATTGAGCTATTGAATGTAGGAGTAGTGTGTGAAAAGTACACCCTTACATCTTCTGTGACAATTAAGAGGGTAAGTTAGAGCCAGGCTCTGCTAATCAAATGCACATGATAAAGTGATCATCAGTAAACGGGAGCACCTTTATAAAGCAGAGGTTTTGGTACTTTGCTGGTGTGGAGCATTCAGGTGTGTGCTAACATAGTACAGAGGACAAACGTGCAGTTATTGCTGCCCATCAATGTAGGTAGAGTTATAAGGCCATTTACAAACTATGTGGGATTATCATGAGTGGAAAATATTCAAGAGAGTTGCCCATTTTCAAAGGAGTGGATGTCGCAGCAAATCCAACCCAAGGTAAAAAAAACAACAACAAGAAGTACGTCTCAGACTCTATGAGCTTCAGTTAGCATGTTAAATGTCAAAGTTCGTGACAGTACAATAAGATAAAGACTGAACAAATACAGGTTGTTAGGAAGGGTTGCTGGGAGCGCGCCTCGGGCCTCAAAAAAAGGAACATGGCAGCGTAGATATGCAAAGTTGCATCTGGACAAAGCAAAAGACTCCTGGAACAGACAAGACCAAAGCGGAAATGTTTGGACCAAATGCAGCAACACACTCGGTCAAAAGCAAACACAGCACATCAGCACAAGAAGCTCATAACAACTGTCAAGCACAGTGGTGGAGGGGAAGGATTCGGGCTTGTTTTGCAGACCCAACCTTGCAGTCATTAAGTCAACCATGACCTCCTCTGTGAAGGCATCTGTCTGACAGCTAAAGCTTGGCTCAAACTGAATCATGCAACAGGACAACAAACCCAAGCATAGCAACAAATCTACAACAGAATGGCTGAAAAAGAAAAGAATCAAAAATACGCCCAGATAACAATTCCTCTATAATGATGTGAGAGACTGATAAAGTCATAATGAGAAAGCAAATTGCTTTAAGTTATTGCTGTAAAATGTGGACCTTTTATTTGTTTGGTTTTTTTAAATGTCCCAGTATGTAAAACCTTGAATTTCAATTCATGTTTTCATTTCAATTGAAGTCATTCCAGTGAATGAATTGCCAAGAATGAAGAAGAAGGACTAATGTTTCCCAGGTAAGAAGCTGTTTTGCAACATGTCGAGGTGGTGAAGGGGAACCTAAACCTTTGTTCAAACGACTGGTAGCAGCTCCCATTTCGAGTGAAACTTTGAAGAATAGGCACATTAATTTTTAACGTTACATACATGCCAGTTACCTTTAGCGCAAGATAAGCATATTTATAGAAACTTTTAGTATGTATCCCACATCGCCAATACAGTTCCAACATTTGTAACAAACCAGACTGCAGGAAGTGATTTTAATTATGCATTAAGAGCACAGACAGACATCGCTTACGCTAACGTGGAAGCGACTTATGCTAAACTTACACTGTTTTTAATAGCCAGGAGGGATTAAAATGATGACTCATTGAATAGAAGACCATTGTCCCACTTCATCTGTGACCTCTGATTCCTTTCCAGCAGTAATAAACTTAGCTTAGCATAGCTTCGATTGTAAATATGACGAAACAGCTAGCTTAGCTGAATGGTTAAAACAGATCTACAAGCACCTTTAAATTAATTTCTGGTGTGGCTTGATTAATGCAGAGAAGTTCTTTTTATTTTCTTTTTTCCCCTTTTTTATTTACTGGGAGTCACATGCTGGAACTTTTCCTCAGCTGACGACAAAGACTTCCTGGAAACCCCACTAATTTGCCTGGCAACCTTGTGACTATGACAACAGCAAAAGTACTAGTTGCTGTTTGTACACTTTGTGTACAATTTGGCCAGGCTAGCTGTTTCCCCTGCTCCTGTTTCTTAGACTACAATAAGCTAATGAGCTACTGGCTGTAGCCTACATACATACAAGCATGAGATTCTCCCAACATGCCGAACAATTTCAATAAATCTCTGAAACTCAAACATCTAAAAGACCAAAAAAACAAACAAAACAAAAAAAGTCCTGAAATGGACAGAAAATTGTCCCCAACTGTCATATTGTCATAGAGCTGATGTTAGAGCCTCTCATGTGTTTGCGTGCTGCGCTAAGTGTTTTTAACCTGGTAGTTTGACTGTGAGAGATGCCTGTGGCAGTAGGGCAGTGGGGCAGGAGGAAAGGATATCTAATGGATCCTTATTCCTGCTCTGTATATATATATACAGTGGGGCAAAAAAGTATTTAGTCAGCCACCGATTGTGCAAGTTCCCCCATTTAAAATGATGACAGAGGTCAGTAATTTGCACCAGAGGTACACTTCAACTGTGAGAGACAGAATGTGAAAAAAAAATCCATGAATCCACATGGTAGGATTTGTAAAAAATTTATTGGTAAATCAGGGTGGAAAATAAGTATTTGGTCACCTCAAACAAGGAAAATCTCTGGCTCTCACAGACCTGTAACGTCTTCTGTAAGAAGCTTTTCTGTCCCCCACTCGTTACCTGTATGAATGGCACCTGTTTGAACTCATCATCTGTATAAAAGACACCTGTCCACAGCCTCAAACAGTCAGACTCCAAACTCCGCCATGGCCAAGACCAAAGAGCTTTCGAAGGACACCAGGAAAAGTATTGTAGACCTGCACCAGACTGGGAAGAGTGAATCTACAATAGGCAAGCAGCTTGGTGTGAAAAAATCAACTGTGGGAGCAATCATCAGAAAATGGAAGACATACAAGACCACTGATAATCTCCCTCGATCTGGGGCTCCACGCAAGATCTCATCCCGTGGGGTCAAAATGATCATGAGAACGGTGAGCAAAGATCCCAGAACCACACGGGGGGACCTGGTGAATGACCTGCAGAGAGCTGGGACCAAAGTAACAAAGGTCACCATCAGTAACACACTACAACGGCAGGGAATCAAATCCCGCAGTGCCAGACGTGTTCCGCTGCTGAAGCCAGTGCATGTCCAGGCCCGTCTGAAGTTTGCCAGAGAGCACATGGATGATACAGCAGAGGATTGGGAGAATGTCATGTGGTCAGATGAAACCAAAGTAGAACTTTTTGGTATAAACTCAACTCGTCGTGTTTGGAGGAAGAAGAATACTGAGTTGCATCCCAAGAACACCATACCTACTATGAAGCATGGGGGTGGAAACATCATGCTATGGGGCTGTTTTTCTGCCAAGGGGACAGGACGACTGATCCGTGTTAAGGACAGAATGAATGGGGCCATGTATCGTGAGATTTTGAGCCAAAACCTCCTTCCATCAGTGAGAACTTTGAAGATGAAACGAGGCTGGGTCTTCCAACATGACAATGATCCAAAACACACCGCCCGGGCAACAAAGGAGTGGCTCCGTAAGAAGCATTTGAAAGTCCTGGAGTGGCCTAGCCAGTCTCCAGACCTCAACCCCATAGAAAATCTGTGGTGGGAGTTGAAAGTCCGTGTTGCTCGGCGACAGCCCCAAAACATCACTGCTCTCGAGAAGATCTGCATGGAGGAATGGGCCAAAATACCAGCTACTGTGTGTGCAAACCTGGTAAAGACCTATAGTAAACGTTTGACCTCTGTTATTGCCAACAAAGTTTATGTTACAAAGTATTGAGTTGTATTTTTGTTATTGACCAAATACTTATTTTCCACCCTGATTTATGAATAAATTCTTTACAAATCCTACCATGTGGATTCATGGATTTTTTTTTTTCACATTCTGTCTCTCACAGTTGAAGTGTACCTCTGGTGCAAATTACTGACCTCTGTCATCATTTTAGGTGGGGGAACTTGCACAATCGGTGGCTGACTAAATACTTTTTTGCCCCACTGTATAGCCTACAGCTACAATATGCATGTACATATAACACCGTGGGAATGCCTGGGAAGGGTAACAAAGGTATTACCCCTTCTCCGAATAACGCCTACACTTCCCCGAAGTAAATATGCATTTGCGCATTCAGCACGAAACTAAGTCAAGAAAGGGGAGGATCTCATAGATTTTCACCTCACTTTGAAAGTTTCAGTCAATACACTGAGTCTCAGATGTCTTCTGTCAACATTTTCAGAAGTTATAGCAGAAGAAAGAGAAGGAAACGCAAAATCTTATGACCGCACACACCACTGAAACAGGTATGGAAACCTGTTTGAACCATTTCTCAATTTGTTATGGGAAACACACAGGGTCAGTGCATTTCCTCGGCCATGCAGACGCAGTGAGATCACTGGAAAAGTACAAACGTCACTCACATTAACTAATCTAATCCTAATGATTTTATTAAAGCGCATTATATATAATATCTGATACGTTATCTACACGGTTATGCACTAACAACTAATTATGTTGCATCAGTGCGGTGAAGTCCCTTTGACAGAGAAACATCCTGACTCATATCATTGAACCCTACCTACCCATTATCAAATATCACCCATGGAAAACAGCAATGTGTGAACTTGTCATAGTAAAATACTCCTTTTTTACATCAAGCCACACATTATGAAAACATAAGGTGGGTGTAGTTTGTGTCAACTTTGGGTGTAGAACTGCTGTGTCAGTATGCCCACACAAAAAAGGATCTTGTTTAGGTTGTCCACTGAGTGATTACTGTAAAAATGAAGTAATAGCTCCCTCCTGAAACAGGAGGGAAGTCGTCATGAATGACAGGTCCACATCTGGGAAGCTGAGGCTATTTTTAGACGCTAAACTGAATACAACCAACTAATGCAAGCGACGTAAAAAAAACAAAAAACCTTTCTGCTTATCTTATATTCAGTTTACCTTTATCTTGCACTTCAGAGACTTGCACTCTGACACATTTGGGGAGAGAAAAAAAACATCTCATTTCCTGCCACAAGTAAGATTAGAAGCCTTAAGGTAGCAGGCAGGAGGAAACATGTAGCCTTCAGGTTACAAACTATAAATAATCTGGAAACATCCACCTTTGAACAGTTACACTCTTAGTTGTGATGTTGAACGCTGACTCCCTGAACTGACACTCAGTCAGAAATGGCTGAGAAATCAGCTGGAAACATGGAAAATTAAAATAATAAATAAATGAGGCTAGATGCATGTATGGATTTTTTGTTTCTTGTTTACTTTCATTTTGGGGCTTGCCACTGGCACATCCTTGTATTTAGGCTAAAGAGAGCATTTATCTTATTTTTGTACCACTGCACAGTGGTCAGCAATGCTAGCTCACAGCAAGAAAGTTCCTGGTTCAAACCCCAACCAGGGCACTCTACTGTGCTATCCAAATAAACGATAACTTCTGGCTTCAAAAACTAATGTGACACCTCCTCTATGAGCTCCTTAGAGCAGTGTTTCCCAACCACTGTGCCGCGGCACACAGGTGTACCGTGAGAAACGATCAGGTGTGCCGTGGAAGATTATCTGGTTCCACCTGATTAGTACTCTAAGCCACCAGCGTGAGTAACGGGCTGAACAATTACATTCTCTTCCATTAGAGAGCAGTACAACTACCTGCTCTAATTAAACAGGTCGCCAACTTCCAGTAAAACAGAAGAAGACGAAATTACATAATAGTCATGCTGTGAGACGCAGCGCATAATAGCAATAGATAAATATTGGAAAAGACAAAGTGGTCAGTCTGACCTGAGTCCTGGAGAAGCTTCGGACCCAGATGAAGCCCGAGCATGAGCAGTGGTCAGAAGAAAGCAACAAAGATATACTGGGGATAAACTAACCCGCTAAATGGATGGGAAAATGATCAATATGCTTTTTATGACATTTTAGTCATAAAAAGTCACCACTCTCTCCAACAGAGCCACTGCCTTAGACTAACGTGGCATCAGCTAAATGCGAATAATAAAAATAAAAATAATATATAATAAAAGATGGAAGGTGACATCATTCCTTAGTTTCTGCAGCCTTGAAATGAAAAACTGCGTGTTGTAAAGAGTGGTGGGTCTTACTGTGAAGCTGCACGCTCACTGGCTAATGGGCACCCCCCCCCCCCGAATTATCCTCCATTTTTTGATGCATGGTAGATTTACAAAACACACTTAATTTTTTGTTCAGTATGACCCAAAATGAGGAACTGAGACCTTTAATGCATCATTTAAGTGTTTACAGACGTCAGGACGGAGAGCTGTTTCCCCATCGATTTCTATAGGATCAGAAGGGTTTTGCAGCCACAGCTATCGCCATCTGGTGGCTGGAGCATCATGTTTTATCTCGTCTATAATATCTGGTCCAAGTGAAAGAATATACTGTATGCAGGCTAATTATGGAATGAGAAACTGATAAGTGGTAGGACTGGTAAATTGGTATTTCCAACTTAAAAGAAATTGAATTGCCCAAAAAAATTAAAAACAAGAACAGACTGAAATGGTAACTAACACTGTCGGGAGTCAGAGGCTAATCCACCGACCTCCAGACTCCATTTGCCTACAAAGAATGTCTTCAAGTTAGTAAAATTTTTAAATGAAAGTAGTCACACAGTGCAGGTGATGTGAATAATGCTTTGCAACCAGAAATACGGGCAAAACAACAGCGAGACAAAAAAAAAAAAAGTAGAAAGGAAAACTGAGGCTGCAAACACACCCTGGCAACAGGCTGAAATGCCCTGAAACCATTCTAACAAATATAAGGGTGTGTCTTTATGCTAATGAAGGAATCAGGGCTGATCTTGAACAGGTTTGCGTACAGATTATGCATAATAGCTCTCGTGTCTGAAAGGTGCAGAGAGGTGTGTCTTTGAATGCAGGCCAACTGTAACCCTGCTCCAGACGAGTTGGCCATCGACTGGCTTCAGACTCACACTTTGTGTACAGAGAACTCGATGCTTTTCATTAATCAGTGGGAAAGGAAATGCGTGCATTTCCCCAAATTGAAAGCTAAAGCCACAAAAATAGATACTTTCCAGAATTTGCCTTGTTTCGGCTTCTAAATATAGTCCTGCAACTCCAGGATTTTTACATAAAACATGCACTGCACACCAAAACTTCCTCATTGTCATCTTTTTACTGGAAAAAAAAGTAGCCATGCACGTCATCTGTATACCAGACTTTTGGTATTACTGTAAAACAAGTTCAGAAAATTCAAAACACACTGTGTGCTTTTTTTTGTTCCCTTTGTGGCCATTCCAAAGTTACCCTGGATGTTTTTTGTTGCATTTAGCAGTTTTTGATGGAAGCAAAAAAAACCATTATCACCTCCATGGCTGCAGTATTTATTGCAGAGCTGTTATGTAAGACCACATCGGTTTCAGCTTGGACTTAATAAACCGGCACCGGTGAGGTTGGAGTTGGTCAGTTACGAAAGTGGGAAAGTTTCATGACTTTCGAGGTGTGAAGCCCCTTGAGGCATTTTACTGACTCAGATAAGTGGTAATTTGCCCACACGCAGACAGAGGGCAATGTACAGCGTCAGTGGTTGGTGTCCATGGGAACCAGCGGTAAACACAGGGCCCGTGGAGAGCGCTTGCATAGCTTCACCAAAAAAAAAAAAAAAAGGCAGCTTTCATAAACGTAAAGTGGAAGTCCCGGCATTTCTCACACACGGTGAATGTGTGACCATATATACACAAAAGCACACAATCACGGCAACAGGAAGAAAACATAGAGGTCTGCAAGAACAGTTTGTTCACAGATTCCTCATTCTGATACTTGGCAGCGGTTAAAGTATGTCTGGAATTTCTAAAGGACACAGAAAAAGCCATGCATGCTTGCAGCGGTGACGTTTTTCTGATGTGACGCACTCTCACACACACAGGGATACAGCAGGCTTCTAGATAGTGACATCACAGACCCTCCTCCGGGTGTGTGTGCTTTCTTTGCAATCTCTACTGAGAATCGCCCCACAGAGGCGTGAAAGCTTCGCTGCGCTTGGATACTGTTGCTATGTTTTCACCAAGCCTACCTTTTACAATGCAAACAGAAGTGATCCTGGGATTTTTTTCATGTGAAATGTCAGGAGAGCACATACAGGTAGCTCTGTCACGCACCTTTCTACCTTGTTGTGTAACAGAAAGGAATTTCCTTTAAAAAAAAAAAAGATCCCAAGCAAGATCAAACCAAGAAAACTTCCTAAAATTCCTCTCAAAAATCTCAGCAGAGTTTTCTGCATGAGTTAACACAGTGTTTTCCAGGAGCTCATGGTGTCAGGCATGTGCAATGCTGAATGGGCAAGTCCAGAACATCCTATTGTGGAACATGCAGTGTTGCTTTCATAAGGGAGTCTCCATGAGGAAACTTTAGAATCTTCCCCCCAGAATCTCTGTCTGCATAACTTCACTTTGTAGCGTAAACCGAAATCTGTCCCAGTTAAACAACATGAGAAGATTTTTCACGTCTCTAAATGTGATGTGTGATCGTAACTGTGCTATTTTGATTATGGAAGAGAAACATTAAGGTTTGATTATATCCATCAGGCGAGCTCCAAGTCTCCATAGACTCTAATGTTAAAGTGCTCAACTTTACGTGTTTACAGGACACATAAACAAGTAAATAAAATATAGTTTTGAGTTCTGCAGTTATTTTCTGCCTTCGTGACAACTGTAACTGAAACGAATCCAACCTTTAATATTTTTATGTTTTAGTTTTGGACAGTGAAACGTTGGTATTTTTTGAGCGTGCAACTCGGGACTAAATGACAGGTGTCTAGGTATGGATTCAATGTATGGAAGACCATATATAAAAAGGTCCAGCTTTTAATACAGTCTTTGTATTTCGTGCCAAAGTCCTAAATCTTTAATAATATAATAGTAATAATAATAAATATTTGAGCTGTACATTTGAACGTATAGCAGGCTGCACGTGATATTGATTTGGCTCTTTGTACTTTGCACCAATATTAGGTTTGTCTGTTACTGAGAATTACAACCACAGAATATTTATAGGCTTCACGCTGAGGTTAACTGCGAAGAGCCCGTGATATGCGTAATTTTTGAAACACAGGAAATTTGGATGTCTGTCTATTTAAAAAAGTATTTAGATTTGGTTGAAAGCATAGGAAGGAAAGTATGCAGTGCTACTTTGGTTAGCCACTTGAAACAGATAATTTCCCCAGTGCAGTAGGGAATTCTTCAAGAGCCAGTCAGGGGCTGTCTCCCTATCATTCATGCCAATCATGTCTCATTCACTGAAATTAAATCTATGTCCCCTAACCTACATCACAGGTGAAAAAAGGTGTCTAATAGGAAACTACAAGTTTTCAGTCTGAGTCTTTTGGGGGGGATTTTTCTCACAAAAGCACAGGCCCGATGTGATTTCCCTTGCTAAGATAAGTCAATTGGAAATCCCCACTTAGGCGCCGCCCCGGCAGACGCGCACACAAAACCCAGCGCGCCCTCCCTCAGTAGCACAACTTTGCTCTCGCCCTCTGAAACAGACGGAGCTTTTGCTTATAGGAGAAAGGAAAGCCAACATGTACAGAGTTTCTAACCACAACCAAATGGATTATAACTTGGACAACATGGAGCCCAAACACGGGAAAATGCTGCCTTGCCAAGAGGACCGTTTTGACAGCGGTGTGGATTCGCTTAAGGAAGACGAACTGGCGAACGACTTCGAGGAGCTAAGATTGCCGAGCGAGGATCACTCGCAGGAATACGAGCCTTGGAGAACTGTGGTGACCGAAGACGGTGACACGTAAGTGGATTATTATTGTTTTTAAAAAAAATCAATGTATTTATTTAGTATGAACATGTATATGTGTGTGTGCGTCGATTAGTCGAACTTTAATTGCGCATTTGCAAAATTCCGCTTTGTGCGTAAATTGAAATCGGCTTTTGCACCAGAGCGCAGGATCGGTGCACATGAAAGATCTGAAAAGCTGCACAGAAATATCGGAAAAGTTGCATGGAAACAACATCTTTTAAAGGTCTTAAAAATACTTTGTGCGCATGTGTTGGCAGCGCAGTGCATAGTCGTGTGTGTGTGTGCGTGTGTTGGCTGAGCGTGCAGTCTGGGCGGTGCTAAAGTCCGCTCTGCGCGTTCAGGAAAGTCCCTGGCCTGCTGCCAGTAACTGATAAAGCATCAGATGTGTCAAGCCACAACTGGTGGAAATAACCCGACAAAACTCCATTCTTGCGAAACGCTCCACTGCTCAGGCTTTGTTCTCTCATATTTGACTGGAACCACTTCCTCTGTGCGTAATTTTTCTTTGAAGGGCTCTATTTTAACTCCCCTCTCTTTTTCTGTCCTCCCCACACAGACTGCTCCATTTGGCCGTCATTCACGAAGCCACCGAACATGCCGTCCAGATGATTAAACTGTCTCATAATCACCCGTTCCTCAATGTGCAGAACCACCAGAGACAGGTAATAAGCGGCACTGTGCCAGATCCACGAATCCCTTCCGAAACCTGCACACTTTGCAGTCAGGTTAACATATGTTTCTGTTGTGTCCCACACAGACTGCCCTCCACCTGGCAGTGATCACAGAGCAGGCCCACTTGGTGGACAGACTCCTGAAGGCCGGCGCTGACCCGCTGCTGGCCGACGACAGCGGAAACACAGCCCTCCACATCGCCTGTAAAAAGGGCTCCCTGGCCTGCTTTGGCGTCATCACCCAGAACTGCCAACGTCACCTCACCTCCATTGTGTCTTTCCCCAACTACAGTGGTAAGCATCGAGTTCAAATAGCGCCCTAAGAAACAAACACACTCTTATGTTTCACTTACACAGCTGTTGAAGTGTGTGTAACTGAGTTTGCTCTACTTCCTTCCCTCTCCATAGGACATAACTGTCTCCACTTGGCATCCATCAATGGCTACATTTCTCTGGTGGAAAGCCTCGTTCGGCTTGGTGCAGACATCAATGCACAGGTAGGTGTCTCTAACACGGAAGCCATTTGGATTATTTTATGATTATTATGATTATTATTCTTATTCACACACGTGCAGAAACTTGACCTCGTGTTTCTGTTGCTTCCTGCAGGAACAGTGCAGTGGACGGACGGCGCTCCACCTGGCCGTTGACCTCCAGAACCCCACACTAGTCTGTCGCCTCCTCGACCTCGGTGCAGACGTTAACTGCCTGAACTACGGTGGCTTCGCCCCGTACCACCTCACCTACGGGCGGCAGAACGAGGAGATCCGCTGCCAGCTGTATGAGAGAACGGCACAGGAGCTCAGGGAGCTGCCTGAAAGTGAATCGGACGACAGCGACATGGAGGATCTGGACCTGTCAGAAGACGAGGTCAGTATCTGCTCAGCTTTGAATATCACACTGAGATCCGATGGAGTCAAAACACTTTAAGGCGTGAATCTATAACATTTTTTTTCTTCTCTACAGCTCTATGATGACATAAAGTTTGGAAAGTAACAAGAACAGCCTGTCCACTGGTGATGTAAAGCTGCTACTGGGTTAGTCGAAACCACGGCTCCCAAACGGGGGGACAGCTCAACCCACGTCCCTCCCTCTCCACCCTCCGTACCCTCTACCGTCCAAGTCCAGAGGTGCTGGTCCTGGGATCACGAATGAGTATGAAGGTGGCGCCCAGTCTGGTCGGGATCGCTGAACGATCCGTACCAAAAGACCCCACACCAAAGCAAGACCATGACTTCTGTATGGTCCTGATGTTACTGTAATAACTGTACAAAATAATGTGTATATACCAGAACAGACGAGTGTAATATTTTGTAAATACAGAGACTATTTTTGTACATGTGTGTGAATTTTAAACACTATATAAAGAAAAATAAAAGGAGTTTATGAACATGAACTGCTTTGAGCGGCTGCTGTGCGTTTCCTTCCTCATGACGATGATGACTTTGTCTTGGCCTTTCCACGCTGTAATACGAGCATCATTTCTCACTTATAGTGATGAAGCACAGTCACCAACCAGACTTGTGAAAGAGAGAGACACACACATAAAAAACCCCAAAAAGATCACACTCAGCCGCTTGGAACAGTCTGGGATTTCCTTTTGTTGGGCGAGGTCACAGGGTCTCTGAGTCACCGCGCTGAAAGTCCCTGGGCGGCATAAGAGGAACATGATGTGCTTGAATATTCCACCCTCCCCTGGAATGGCTGTGAGTGGCAGCTAGGAACTGGCACTACTGGGTAGAAATACCAAGGAGGAAATGATTTACAAATATGGGCGAGCGTTCCAGAGAGCTCAGTGACCCTTTCTTTTTCTTTTTCGCCGTGTCATTAGGACCAGGAGACTTTCTTTGCTTTACAAGGAAGTCCAGGCTGTCCGTCAGCCGACACATGCAGGTACTTAGGAATTTTTCAGAAAGGAATTATCTGAAGCAACCGAAATGAATTTCCCAGTAAAGTTATCCTTGAAGCAACGCTCGAATGCCCCAGAATGACTCGGTTACACAATTGTGTTTGCTGTATCCTCTCTGGCTTGTAAACATTAACTATTACAGTAGGATGGGGATTTTTTGTTTCCAGTGATTACAGAACTTGTCAAGGACAGCGGAAGTTTCAGACAGAATATCAGCCTGGAAATTTGGTCGAGTAACTGACTTAAGATTCCTCTTTGATTAGAAGAAGAAGACGTGAAGACTTATACTCTGGTTAAAAGAAACTGGTGTGTTGCAAAGAATTCCAATATGGAAGGGGGATTTTTTTTAGAAGCCACTCACAATGACACACTGAGGTCACATCGCCATCATTTCTGCTCATGTGGATGACAAAGAGAGCTGAGAAAGACAAGTCCCCCCCTTTTTCTGAATTATAAAGTTTCCCCTCGCAAAGAGAAACTATTTGTGTTGTGTGACATTTCCGGAAAGTTAAAGTATTCTATTTCTGACATGTGCGTAGAAAAAAAAAAAAGCCAAAAAAAGTAGAGAAAACAAGGTCAAATCAAGTCTGCATCACCGAGTTTGTAGTAGAATAACCTCTCCGCAGCACCTTTGTAAGTCATGTGATTTTTGTGCACCAAGAGCCACAACAGGAAGCTCAAAAGTAGAAGCTCTGCATGTTCCCACAAACAGTTTCCCCTGCTGCTAAACACAGACGGTAAAAGGTTTCAGTTGACAAGCAGAGGACCTAAAAAGAAATGATAAAAAATGCAAACAGCCCATTTATAATAGTTTTACTCAAAAAACCTCTTTTTATTGTTGAATGAAACAGTGGGGTAAATGTACAGCAAACAAAGATAACACGAGCCTCCAATCTGGGAACTGCATTTCCCATCATGCTCTAACTAAATCCAACAGGCGACGCCGCTCTGCTCGCTCAGTCCCGCTCGGCGAGGGACATTAGGTGGGTGTCCACTTCAGTCTCTGCGAGGATCCTGCAGGACAAAAATGAGATGAAGATAAAGACTCCAAAATCTAACTCGTTTTTAAAGTGAACATTTTATGCTCACTTTCAGCTCCATATCTTTATTCTTGGCCTCTACCAGGGTGGCTTTGCATGATTCACAGTCGAATATAAGCCGTACTTATCATATAGTTAGCTCTTGTGGAGCCTCTTTGTTTATCTTGACTCTACCTTTAAACAACTTTCTTCTGATTGGCTAACTCTAGTAAGTGGAAGGTTTGAACAGTAGGTGGGTGGGGCCTCTGCGCTCTTAATGACTATACATGGGCTAAGTTTAAGAAAAAAAGGGTCTCTAACAAAGCACTGTGAGCACACAGGGATGTTCCCATTAGGGTCAATTGCTCGTGTGGCGTCCCATATTTAGGCATCCACCATAGCAACAGTAAATGAGATGAAAAGCACAATATGTCCCTATGAAGTCATATTTCACTTAATGCCAAACACCTGTAGCACATGATGTCTTAAATTCAAATATTTTTAAGTACTTCAGCATTTCAAATACTGTACGAAGGTCTCGTCGCTGTGTGTTTTACTATGGAAATGTGAAATTGCTGCAGCAATTTGTTTAACCATGTGCAAACATTCATGGAAATAAAGTGCATAAGGCAAACACATGGTTTGCACAATTTAAATAAAAGTCAATATTTGGAAGATCTTCAGCACAGCCTGAACACTCTCAGGCAGCTTTCATGCAGTTTCTTTAAGTTGTTTTCAGGAGCAGTTCTGCAGGCTTCATGGAGGACATTCAAAGCTCTTCTTTGGAGGTTTCTGCCTTTTGTTCTGTTCTGTGTCAGGATGATCCCACACTGCTTTAATAATGCTGAGGTCCGCCTCTGGCGAGGCCAATGCATGACTGATGGTGCTCCACTGTGTCTATTTATGTCCAGGTATCCTTTAATTGCACTGGCAGTGTTTTTGAAACAAGCCATTGTCAATCAGATGTTCTCCAGATAGTACTGCATGATGGACAATCTGATGATGCTCTTCTGTGTTCACAATTCCATCAATTTTGACAAGATCTCCAACAATACTGCCCCAAACCAGGACACAGCCTCCACCGTGTTTTACAGGTGGCTGCAGACACTCACTCTCTCCTGACCTGCTCTGTAAATAGTGACGACAATTTGGGCAAAAATTGTCACAGGACCAGAGACATCTTGCAGGTCTGAATTTCTTCTCAGTTTTTAATGACATAACTTTAAGATGCTGTTCATCTGCTGCAGATAGGCCTCTTTGGGAATCACCTTGTTGGTGCAAATATACTATTTCAAATAAACCTAACTGTGTGCTCTAATGACTCATAGTGCTCAAAGGAATACAACAGAGTTGTGCTGCTGAACTTTTACCTGAACTTGGGATCCTGTGTTGTTATGACGCCCACCTCTAGCTCAGAGGGCTTGAAGTCAATGGAGAGAACAGTTGACAGGCAAGAGATTGCTGTCTGAAGGGGAAAAAAGGAGGGTTGGGGAAAAAAGGTAAGTTGGTGATATTTTCATTCTTAGAATGTTGGATGCCTGGAAACCACCACCGCAAAGGCACACACTTTACTTTCACATTGGTGTTTGTTCCGTATGAACCTTTGCTACACCAGCAAAAGAAAATATTTTATGATACCTCGATCGTTTGTTCAAAGGTCCAATCCAGTTTCTTTTTCACTTTCTTCTCCAGGAAGCTGGTGGCTTCTGTCTGCTTCACGCCGGCGGCCGTGGCCTTGAAACCACAATAGTAGCCTGCTGGGTCGCATTTGTACACCTGAGGGCCGTACTCTTCATCTATGCCGATCACGATCATACCTGCGTGTTAGCATGCATTTAGAAAGGGCGCTCAAACGACATGAAGTGCTACGTGGAGAATCAGCAATGTGAATGTGAATGCGCAATACTCACAGCAGCCCAGTGGTCGCATCTCAGCGTTCTGCGTGTAGACTTGTGAGATATCAGCAATCCTCTTACACAACATGTCCACTGGAATCTCATAACCGTACTTGTACTGCCAGTTGGCTGCTTCATATCGAGCTCGCTGGACTTGGGACCTGCTATCGGCTGTAACACATTAAATGATGCGTAAGATGGACCAGAAAAAAAAATAAAGGTCAATTTCTTTTCCCAAAGAAGCCAATAAATGTGACACTTCCAGTCTCTAACATCACACTTATGTAAGAAAGTTGTTCTTGCTGCAAAAGAAATGATTACTTGGAAAGAGGAAGTGTCAGCTGCCGTAAGAGCTCGGACTGAGAAGAAAGGCTCGCCAAGTTTAACTCAGAAAAGTACCCTGATGCTTTCCCCCCTTTTATGTATCAAAAACCAGCCTTTGTCTAAACAGCTGTTTCTGTATATTTGAAAGACAAAATGGATTTGGGTGTTTTAATGTTCAATTTTTATGTAACAATAGTAGATTTGATACAATTTTACACATTTTGAGCCTTTTTCTTACCTGTCATCCCAGACATTACACATCCAATATTATCTGTTATTCTGAAAAGGTGGGTCACTGTGGAGGCATCCAGAAGCTTGTCCTGTACAGGAGGAAAGCATGAACATGTAAAGGAACAGAACTGTGAAACTGACAAATTACTCAGTGTATTACATAACTTATCAAACATTTAGTGTAAATATAATCAGTAACAATCAGGTTTGAACTTTTTAGAATTACGTGAGAAAATAAACACAACAAGGAGCAAGCTGCTGGAGAGACAAACGAAGCAAATTAGCAGTTCGACTTGGGGAAAAAAGCATTCTGTCAAAAAAATGTGACATTTTTCATTTTATTTAAAACCTGTAAAAATCTCCTTAAATCTACACTGGGATGTGCCGTGTAAAACACAGCCTCTTAAATTCCCCTCAGAGTTTAGGTTTCTCTCTCACAGGCTGGACTGTAACCCGTTTGTTTGTTTGTCCCCAACTACACCAGTTGTGCCTGAAACATTTTGCCAGTGCACAAACTGTTTCCATCGGATGAACAGGATATCGCGCTGAGCCGTGAAAGCTGGGCAGACGTGCTGGTAACTACAGGTCAGCTTGCAGAAGGCCTCTAATCGCTTCGAAATGATTACATCATGAACTAAATTAACTCTTATTTCCAGGTCACTTATTGCCATTAAGCACTGCAGCTTTCATCACACTAACATGCTGTGAGCAATCATTCACAGCTCAACATAAGGGAAACTGGAAGTTTCTATTGTGGTTCTGGTGTTGGACTTGAATCAGCTATTTTAAACCTCTGTGACGAGCCAACCCGAATTACTTGTTGAGCTTAATTGGACTGCCAATCAGGAGCTCTGGGCGCTTTGGTCCAGTACTAATTCTGAAAAAGTTGTTTTTGTTTGTTTGTTTGTTTTACGGCCATCTGTGTTCTCAATTGTTACCCGGGCTAAATGCAAATTGTAAAGTACAAATTCCACTGCTAGTTCTAATGGTTAATTGGTCTTAGATTAGAATTAGGATTAGAAATGAGTACATAAGCTCAGGTTTAGCAGGTTGGAGACGAACATAGAGAGCTGAGGCTGAGAATGTTTGGACATGTGCTGATGAACGAGAGTGGATATACTGGACAAAGGATGCTGAAGCTGGAGCTGCCAGGCAGGAGGAAAAGGGGAAGACCACAGAGAAGGAGGACATGCAGAGAGTCGGTGTGACAGAGGATGCTGGGCATAGGGTGAAATGGAGGCAGATGATCTGCTGTGGCGACTCCTGATTGGTGCAGGTTTTAACGGTTAGTTCTTAGGATGCACAGATATACCAGCCAAACATCTGTGGCATTTACACATGGTAGATGCTGATGTTTACCTGCTGTGTGACATCAACTTTGTGCTGGGTAAATGTTTAAAGATTGGGCGACGAAGAGCCTTAGGAACAGTTCAACTACTTGGACCATATTTTCGTGCAAAGAGAGTCACTTTCCACATTATCCCAGAATTATGAATATGAGACGGTTTTGGGAGCCTGGGTATACCGTTGACAGGTTGTTAGTCTGTCATGGGGTCACCGCAGAAAGACAAACAAGCATTCACACTTACTCTCACAACCAAGGCCAAATTAGAATCACCAACTAACCTAACGCATGCTGGTCTCTGAACTGTGGGAGGAAGCTGGAGTAACAGGAGAAAAGCCACACAACCTCAGCACAGAAAGCAGTAGAAGCAGCATGTATGGATGGAGGGACGGTTGCATTATTTATTCATTTGTTTCTAACTACTACTCCAAATTTCAGAACATCTATAGCCCTTCTCGTAACACTGCTACTGTTATGGCTGTAAGAAAATAACAAACAATCTGACATCAACTCACCGGTACTTTTTTCTGTGTTACAACAACTGCACAATCCTTTCCTCTGACTGCTACTGACGTGAGCCCACCTTGGTTTATGGCCTTGAAAGCATATTCTGCAAAAGAAAAACAAAGAGGGTGTCTTTAAGCACACGTTTGCTTGACAATGGCTACGAGCATTAGGATTCGTGGTTAACAGTCACAGAGAGCTGTTTTGTTCAGCTGGAAAATTGGGGCCACAAGTGAAGAACTATTATCAGATGTCATCTGGTTGAGCAGCTGACAGCGAATTATGTACCAATTCTGTGTAGTCTGGCTTCAAACATTACATCCAAAGCAGTAGTAGTAAAATAGTGTCATTTAAAACCCTTCACTTTGAGTAAATTTGCAAACCTTTGACTTGATTTTAACTGTTGCTGCAGGTGCTCGGGCATCTGTAGAATGACTGCTGATTAGAAGACAGCAACAAAATTCATGGCCATGTTCAGTTCAGCTTTATTAGAGGAAAAACCGCTAATTTACAATATTAAATGTTATCTTGTCTCTTTCAATCCATCCAACTAGCAGCTCTCAGACAAAATAATATTCCTGTGACTAAGAAAAATTGCAAAAAAGCTAAATGTAGTGCAGTCACAAAAAATACTTTATTTAGCCAATATATTTAACTGAATAACACGTTGATTCATTCAGCAATGAATCAGCTTGCTTGGCTGCAATGCTAACTATGCTAACTAGCCTAACAGCCAGCTAGCTATTTTGATCCCCTGTGTTTAGTTTGATAGTAGCGTCGTAAAAGGAGCCCCATAATAACAACTCGCACAGGATTAGTAAGACTGTGGTGGTCACATATCATACTACTTTCGATTTGGCGGGTCGCTTTTAATTAACTATAACCTCGGCTAAGCGAACCATGACAGAGCATTTAGCTAGCTAGCAAACAAGTAAGCCAGCGAACCGGCTTTTTATGTAAACAGATCCCCATACTGACCGACTTGATAGAGTCTGCCCTCAGGAGAGAAGATGGTAATGTGTCGATCAAACCCTGCACTCGAGCCTCGGGACATTTTACAAGGATAAGTTGGCCGAGAAGTTCGTCCAAATGAATTTGCAAGCAGACTTCACTTGATGCACACTATTTCTACCCGGAACTGAACTGAAGGGACGTGAACTTCATCCGGTGACAAAGGCTTGCTTCGTTTCTATGGTGATAAAACCAAGGGTCCTACTGATGTTTGTGGTTTCTGGTAAAGGAAAAATGTACAATAACACAATAACATGTGGTCAAACCTGTCCTTACTTTTTATGACATACGATCTTTTAAGCCTTCACAAAGAAATATAAGCTCGTTTTCCAGTTTGTTACATTTACTCATCATGTCCACTTATCAGCTATTTTGCAGTGAAGAGAGCATTTCTCCAAGTATTATCCATCAGTCTTGTCTCCCCACTACATTCTTTTAATTGTCATCTCTTTAAATGTTTTATTATTTCAGATTACAAGCCTATTGTGTCTTTATAGACTGCTCTATGAGCACAAGTTTTAACTTGCCATCAGAAATTGAAGTGGTTATAAGTAGCTACACCTCAGCTTCACCATAAAAATGCTATTTACATTTGATCTTGCATTACACAAAAATGCATTAGTAAATATATTTTACTGTCATGATGTTGAATAATGCAAATTTACAACTGAGGCTGCGCAATTGGTGTAGCTCTAAACATTTTTATTGTTACAAAATTTCCCATATGGAAAAGAAATAGTAAAAACGTATATGATTTACTCATGAAAGTGGCCACTTTCTCATTACTTCCATATATTATTTTACTAAGTATCCAAAACATACAAGTTTCATTATATAATTTTTCAAGGGATCTTATATCTGTTTTCACTCTTGTATGCTTTTCATACAAGTTTCACACAAGACAGATACAAACTTTATAAGATTTATTTATATCTTTTCCATATGGGTTTAGACACTGAATTTAAATTTGTGAAAATAATTTCAGTGTAGCATGTCGCATGTTTTGAGCTATTCCTACACAGTGTGTGAGTACTTCTTCTAGCATACTTGCTTATCCAATACAATACAATACAACTTTATTTATAGAGCACATTTAAAACCAATGGTATACCAAAGTGCTTCACATAAAAGACAGAAAATAAGACATAAATATTATAAATATTAAATATGATTAAATATTATAGGACCATAACAAAGTACCAGGTATGGTAACAGGTCAGTGTCACTAATACACAGGAATAGCATAAAATGCATATCAAGTAAAACATGTTAAAAGCACATGTATAAAAGGTAAAATAGAGTAAGTCGAGGGATCAGATTAAGCTGTCAGACTGTACAATCTGAACTGCTCCCAACAAACATAGATGTTTACGTCAATGCTGTAACTGCAATAAGTTAGTTAATTAACCGATTCGCACTACAACCTGGTTTGCCTCTTACCTGTAATTATTTTTATTTAATTTAATAACTGTACAGTACTCTCTGTTTATAGTAACCATTGTCCTTAATGTAAATATGTAAGAAAAAATTGTGTATGTTTCTGTTCCGTGTCCTGTGTATTGTTTGTTTGTATATTTGTCTTTTTGGCTGCTGTTACAACCAAATTTCCCCTTGTGGGACAATTAAAGGATTATTCTATTCTATTCTAAATAAGGCAAGGTTAAATAAATGGGTTTTTAACCGTGATTTAAATGACTGGAGAGAATCAGACGCGTGGATAGCAAGAGGAAGGTTATAAATCTGGTGCAGCCAAGGCAAACGCACGGTCGCCTCTAGACTTCAGACGAGATCTTGGCTGCACCAGGAGTAACTGAGTAGATGATCTTAGTGCTCGAGTGGGAATGTATGATCTAAGGAGTTCGATAAGGTAGCTCAGGGTTGTGTTGTTGATCATTTTAAAGGTAAGCAGCAGTATTTTAAATTGGATGCGGTATTTAATGGGTAGCCAGTGCAGGTCAGCTGGAACAGGGGTAATAGAGGCAAACCTCCCAGTTCCGGTCAGAAGGCATGCCGCCGCATTTTGAACAGTTTGCAGTCTATGAAGAAACGCAGAATGAAGACTGAAATAAAGGGAGTTGCAGTAATCCAGCCTAGAGGTCACAAAGGCGTGGATGAGCTTTTCCAGGTCCTTATGCGGAATATAATGCCTAGCCTTAGAAATGAGATGCAGAAACTAGATCTAACTACAGCGGACACATGTTTATCAAATTTAAAAGAGCTATCCAGCAACATGCCCAAATTGCTAACAGTGGCAGAGAGGGAGCTGGCAAGGGAACCAAAGGCATCACAAAGTTGTCTGCGAGGAAAATTACCATCAAAAACCACGATTTCAGTTTTCTTATAATTTAAGATAAGAGAGTTTCCTAAGAGCCCTTCTTTGACCTCGCTCGTCACTTGTTTGTGTTATACTCATACATAACACAACACTCTGACGTCATTATTACTAATTGCAATGAAAATTGTTGATTACCAAAAACAAAGTGATCTATGAAATATGTATGGTATCTAAAAAAGCCCAAAACAAAACATTAAAACATCACCACGCGACATCATCACCAACTGACTTACTGTCAGCAGTGATGCAGAACCACATCTCACTAATCCTATATGCTTCTATTATGTTGATATCTAAAACATAGGAGTCTGTAAGGCTTGTAAGGATCTATTTCACCCCAACTTTAACTTTATTAAAATTCTTTAGCCATTAATTAAGTTCAGTTAATGGCCAAAGAAAGAGAAATGTATAGTGGTAACAGTAACTGGCTTTGTATCTGTTCCATATGTAGCAGTATAGTCTGTATTACCCGAAACAATGAGGAAGTGATGTATTTTTGTGATGTACAAAATAATTTCCCCCAGGGATCAATAAAGTATTCTGATTCTGATTTTTACAATTTCCCGTTGCCACGGAGCACTTACAGCATGTTGACTGCTTACATGCAACCTGCAACAAAAGTATGCATCAGTAATGGGAAAATAAAATTAGAAAAACTATGTGCACCCTTACTGCGTCCATGGATATTAAGAAGATGAATAGCTGCCAGGTGCTGCTATTCAAATGGACTTGATTAATTGACCATCAGTAAATGTGAGCACCTCTGTAAAAAGCAGAAATGTCATCAGTTTGCAGGTCTGGAGGTGTGCGTTAACACAATGCTCCCTGATGGGACGTCCCAGCAAATTTACCATTGCGAAACTAAAAAAAGGAATAAAATCTCACAATCTTCAGTTAGCAGGTTCAAGTTTATGGCAGTACAGTATTATTAGGAAGGGCTACCTGGAGAAAGCCTCTTCTTTCTAAAAAGAACATGGAGGCAACACTTTGGTTTACAAAGTTACATCTTAACAAGGCACAAGACTTCAGGAACAATGTCCTTTGGACAGAGGAGACCAAAGTGCCATGCTTGGTGAAACCCAAACACAGCATATCAGTACAAATACCTCATACTAGCTGTCAAGGACAGTGGTGGAGGGGTGTGAGGATTTGGTTAAAGTAAGGAATCACGGTGTTGCAGTGACACAGTTAAGGTCCAGACCTGAACCTGACTGAAATCCTGTGACCTTAAGAGAGCTGTGCGTAAATGAACGCCCGCAGGCCCCAAAACTGAAGCAACGCTGTAAAGAACAGAGGCCCAAAACTCCTCCAGCGTTGTGAAAGACTGAGAAACTCATGCAGAAAACATGTCGTGCCGAATTAGAACTCAGCAAAAGTTATTAGAGTTCTACATGTTATTGTCTTACTGTAGAAGAAAAAGCATTATGTGTCCCAGTGTGAGCTGCCAGTGAGGTAGCACTTACAATACATAGAGCCAGTGATTCATTTCATCGTTCACACCTGGGCTTTACTTGGAAAAGTTTTAAATGGCTGCTGATTGACTGAAACATTGTGCATGCATGGAGAGATGCCAGGATTTTTGAGCATTTATAAAAATGTGTTCTTCCCATAATCACTAATGTTTCCTGTGAACTGTGACGAGTACTACCAGATACACCAACAGATCCTTACAGTGTAATGAGTAAGTTCTGTGTGCAGAATGTAATCAGCATGTGTCTGGCACAGTCCCGATGTACACTGTAACATTGGTGTTTTGAATACATACAACATGAATTCATGCGCTACACTGTGCACTACTGCATGAGATTAAAGGCTAAAACTGTAGCTGTATATTGCCTTGTCACAAATGAAACCAGTTCCCCTTTTCTATATCTGGACACCAATAAAATATGGCGCAGACTATATTTAAAAGAAACAAAATGATATCCTGCTGCACGAAAATGAAAATAGATTTCAACTTCTCCCTATCACATAACAAGCCAAGGTGAAAGTGATGCCACGGTGTAACAATAAAATAAAATAAAAAAACCCGAACAGAGGCAACATGATCATTTCAAGGAACAAAAATCACTGTCGGGTATCCTGGTCAATGGCCAATTCCCATTTCCTTATTCATGAAGAAGCGTCTAATGTCCATGTGTCAGCCGGGTTTTCCCCTCTGTCTAATGCAGCTGAACAAAAGATGATCACTTCCTCTTTATGAGTTACTACCACATCCAGGTGATGACTCACAAAACCTGTTCAGTGTGATTTCGTGTCGATATGATTAACAGAAGTCAAATCTTGGGCTTCCTTGTAAAATTTTATGATTATATCTTTGTGGGGAAAAAAAACAAAAAACTTAGTGAAAAGTAATTAGTGATAAATGTCACACATGGGAGGGCATTTGAATTTAACCCTGTGACTCAGCCCCGCACACAGTAGATGTCATACGATGGTAAAAAATAAAGACCACGCGATTAATCATGTGAGCTCAAAACCTTGTATTACAAAAAAGACAAAAATGCATCCACTCATGCACAACCACAAACACTCCTTCTTAAGTGTGCAGCACAAAAAAACTCCAAAATGTGCAGTTTGTAGAAAAATGACTATTAATAGGACTTTTTACATGACTCTATCAAAGAAGGCCAAATGTAGCAATGATGATGGTATGAAATCACTGAGCTTGTGCACCTCTCGTTTTTTTTTTTTTTTTTTTGCTTTGACATTTCATGACCTCGACCGTCCCCTGCAGATGCCCCCTCCATCACAATGCCTGTCCCCTTCCTTCCCCATCTCTGCTGTCTTTCTCTCTTTGTCTCCTCCAGCTTCTGTTCTGAGTGCGTGAAAGCGCGGCTAGCTCGAGCTGCATCGGTGCAACGCTCGCAGCATTTGCATCTGAAACCAGAAAGACCCCCACCCCCTCGCCAGCACAAAGAGGCGTGGGGCTGATTTCTGGAGTGCAGGGGGATCTCCGCTGTCGATGAAAATACTTTTTCAGAAAGCCACAGCCTGGTTAATGTTTTCCAAGCTCAAAAGTTTAGATATTAAGCAACAAGGGGAACGGCGTGATTAAGCCCTTCTCTGAAAACCTTGACGGTGTAAGATGAAATGTCAGCACTTTTTGACTCACTTTGTATGAAACGTTTTCTTTCCATGACAATGAACATTCTTAAATGTGTATTTGAAAAACTTTCCCTGAAATCACTTTTTTTCCCCTCAATTTTTCATATTGCGAGAAACCCTAAAGACATAAAGCAGGCAAAAAAAAAATCATTTTACAAACCAAAACAAAGCACTGAGGTTCTAAGAACCCCAGTGCTGTGAGCAGCTTCTGGGAACGGCTTATCTAAAGTGCACTAAAGTGCTGAGTGATGCAAAGATGATATAAGTCTGCTGAACGTGTGTGTGTGTGTGTGTGTGAAAGAGAGAGATAATGCTTTGTGTTACTTCCTTCTTCTATATGCATATTCTTTAGAATTTGCATGTTGTTCTTTGTAAATTGTTGAGTGATTTGTCATGTTGCAAATGCTTAAATGGTTGCAACAGCAGCCTCAAGGTGTGTTGCAATTAGTGGTGCCACAGTTACTTGGAAATGCTTTCGCCTGTTGTGCTGAGATGCATTAAGCAGAACAGAGAATGCTGTCGTTCCCGTCTGTTTGCAAACATTTTGTTTTGGTTTGTTTTTGGCTGTGCTTTGGACAGGGATCAGCATGTACAGTATGCACTAAGTGTGGTTTTGAGATGTAAATAAGATAAGCGTGAGATAAAGATCACAGCTGGTTTATATCATAGCTATAATAAACCTTGGTTTCCTGTCTGGTGTGATGATCTGGTGGTTGACACAAGAGCAAACTTTCCCCTCCATCAAACGTCTGCACTCCAGCTTTGGTGAGCTGGCCGGCTGCCAGTTAATGAATTGGCTCGTATTTACTTAACTAGCAAGAAAATTGCACTTTTTTGACTATCCACTTGATGTGACCCTATTCACTACGGCGCTGCTCTGATGATCAAACTGGAACACTTGCTACTCATCTCTTCTGGAAACGGGGGCACTAAACTGACTGTACAATGGAAAGCGAAACACCGCGCAGCCATTGCGTAGCATACCAGTAAGGCCAGTTCTTTCCATATAATTACTTTGTAAACGATAATGAATGCAACGACAGTAGCTGTAGCAGGCGGAACCTTTGCAGCTTTGCTTGCCCCGACAGGTTTGTTGATATGTCCAGCTGATTTGCATAGTAAGACGATGCAGGCTCTGAATCCGTTTCTTACTCCGAACAGGAAACTCTGAGGTGAAGAATGAAGCGAACGTAAACATGCCAAAACCTGAAGTTGCCACGTGAGACTGGCTCTGCAGTTAAGCCAGTTCCTGTACGGGGTCAATGTTAAAAAAGGTGTTCTTTCCGGGTACTCCTGCTTTCTCCCACATCCAAAGACATGCAGTTAGTTTGGTTAGGCTAACTGATGATTCTAAATGGCTCGTAGGTGTGAATGTGAGTGTGAGCGTTGTCTGTCTCTTTGTGTTAGCCCTGACTGGTGACCTGTCCAGGGTCCAGGGTGCCCGCCGCCTCTTGCCCCTGTGGTAGCTAGGATAGGCTCCAGCCCTCTCCAACGACCCCGATAGGGACAAGTGCAACAAATTGCATGGATGGATGGTAGCTATACCTAACATTTCTCTTCATAACAAGTTTCTCTCTTTTATCTTATCCTTTCTTTATTTTAGTAAGACTTTGGGTCACACTGTGTTTGGGGTGCTGGTGCCTTTTTACCTTTTGCTGTGCTGAAAATCTGCAGTAACAGATGATCCAGATCCAGACGTCTGTGCTCCAGTTATGGTGAGTGAATTTCTACAATTTTATTTTGACTTGGTTTCCGATCCGTCTCCAAAAATCGGATCCTGCTCAGCACGTTACAGTGAACAGGTACGGACCACCAGGTGAGAAGGCTAGTGCTAATAAAACCCACAGTTTTCTTAGTTTGCACTGTAAGAGAAGCCATTTACATTTTATCTTGCATTTGCTTTTAAAACATTGGTGCGGGTGGTGACCCCCTTATTAAATCCAGCTAAAATTTAGTACATTTCGTCATGAGAAGGTTAGCACAAGGGTCTGTAGGGATGTCTACATGCCTGCCTTTCCAATAAGAACCTGGCATGGTGATCATAAAGACAGCTTGCCAGTGTCTTCATGAGGTAATCTGTACTCACTGTCACTGATAAAGTGTGATTGATGTGTAAAATATGCGCATTGCACCTTTATAATATTATATATTTAACTTATGGCACTTTGTCATTTATCCAGGTTTTCTGCTCCCAGAAAACATAAACACACACCACCCAATAACAACTGGTGCTGTGGGTCCACGTGACGGGGCCAGCATCGTAATTCTTATGCAGCATGAACAACTTTCCAAGTGTTTATGTCAGGCGGTTAGGACATGTTTATACAGTTGCCCCCAAAATATCCACGTTTCATTTTGTTGAGTTGTAGCTGGAAAATTGAGAATTTAACTTTGATAATGATGCGGTGCAGTGACAGTGCAGTTTAAGCCAAAGTCAAAGGCAGGTTAACTGCTAAGAGCAGAAATTACGATGGTTACACAATCATGCCGCACACTACAAGTTGTGCAGTTTATCACATGCAAGTCCTTTGTGTTCCCCCTCGAGTCCTCTCCTGATTTAAAATAAATGTTAGTAAGGGGGTATTTCAAGGCTGTGACCTCCCAGAGGTTTCTTTGACGTGTTTCCAGCCTTAACGACTTTGTGATGGTAAGTGTGCAGTAACGATCGGTAAAGTTCAGCTTTTTGACATGACCTCCGCTCTTTGTTCTTTTTCCAGTAAAAACAGGGTCTATGAGTCGTACAATATGGTATAATATGACGAGTGAGCAAGAGCTGAGGGGTTTCTCTGAGTGATCTGTTTAAGAGCAGGTGTCTGTGGTAACAATAGAGCGAGCGTTGAGGGGAGGGGAGGTATCCGTGGTTTTAACCCACATATCCTATTATAAAAGTCTCAGGAAAAAAAAAACCTTAAACAACACATGAATAGCACATGAAATCCCCTGGACAGACACAAAACAAATGACATTCACAGGCGCTGAGTCTATTTATTTTGAAGTCAATGCATTCTCTGTCTAATCTAAAAATACGCAAATATGCAAAGAAACCCACATGCCTGGATGTGAGAGTGGTGGGTGAGATCAATAGCGGTTTTAAACAGCCATCTCACTCCCACAGACTTCCTCTTTATCCTGTATGTATCACCAAGTTATCCTGTAGGATGGACATATTCAAACAGGCCCTGTATCTGGGCTTACTATAGACTATGGGCGTTGCTACGCTAGAGCTAGGCCTGAATGTGTAGAATTCAAATGAAGAAGGCAAACTTAAAAGCCAACAAGAACAACCTGAGCTTCTTTTCTCCTAAGCTGAGGAAGTGAACATGTCTCAGTCTGTGTCACAGGACTGCATGAAACCCAAACCCTGTTTTTCTTTTTCAAAGCCCCCTCTGGCTTTCGCGCCTGCTTTTGCAGAGCCTCTCTCAGTACATGCCAGCAGACGTATTCAGACAGGTTTTCCAAGTAGGCTTTATCAACCGTGCCTTGTGTCCTGTCCTTGTATCATCCTCTGCAGTCTTGTGTGCAGTGATCTCATCATGTGTACTTCCAGTGCCAAATGTACAGTGATGCAGCTGAGACGCCTTACTCATAAGCTGAGTGAGTGCTACTTTAGTCATTGCACCTCAGGCTTTAACTGGATGATCAGCTCCTGTTTATGCTACTTTTTTTTTTTTTTTTTTACAAAGTTGACTGATAATTAAATCGTTTTCATTACCAGAAGTCAATGTATTAAAGTGTAGGCTCAATTTGTGGTAACTTTGAGGCACTGACAGCTGCAAATACAACAAAACCTTAAAGCTTTTAGCTCTCTAGCTAGGCCTCAGCTATGCTCCGCTACAGTCACCAACAAATGTTACTTTGCTGTTCTAACTGCTTTAAGAAAAATGGCATGAAAAGAACAATGAAAATAAAAATAAGAAAATCTAGTGAGCTAATTGCTAAGCTAACTCAAATATGCCCCCAGTGCTAGCTTGGCTTAGCACAAGCTCAGGTCAGCTAACAGTATTAGCCAGCTTTATAGACATGAATTAAGCTTAGTCCTAGACTTTGAATAAAACGTTTAGTTTAAGACCATGTTTAAGCCATGTCTGGAAAACTGAGCTAAAGAGTAATTACTGCCCCAGCAGCCTTGATGACAACTACAAAGCTAAATGATAATTACCTACATAAACTAGCATAAAGTTGCTAGCATTGCATAACTTTTTGCACTTCTTAAAACGATTTGATCAAAGTATACAAAGCAGTAATGTTGTGTGTGTGTGGCTTTTTTTTAAACGTTATTAAAGTTCTCTGAAAATTTCCCTTATGTATTTATTAAAAAAAAAAAAAAACAGACAAAACATGCGCCTTTCTCTTAAATTTGTGTCAACAGTAAGAGACTATTGCCTGCTACAGTCTGTATTTCTAATTTCAGCTGTCGAAGTCAGTGGGTCATTTCTGAAATGCAATAAAGTGGAAAAACTGCACAATACCAGGAGAAAGAGGGATGGTAGATACAAAAAAAACTGGAAAGCCCATGTCAAGTAATTTTGGAGGCCATTATTTGGTGGTGGCCTCAGTAATAACAGACTGAAGTCAGTGATCTCCTGATGGCTTAGGAAGAGAGGAAACACCCTGCTGCAATCGCAGCAATGCCAACTGTACCGTGCAGCAGCGGCCAAACCAACCGGGCTTTGGACCAGTATATACACGAGGATGAAAGAGAAATATCAAACCGGTGTCAGCAGCATACAAGAAAATTATACTGTTGTGCTACCAAATATTAAGCACCCTTGAAGTGTGACCACTGCTTGATAGATTGCGGTGCGCTAATAAGGAGAAAATAAAAGATCCCAGTTACCCCCCTATAAAAATCCCCCCTTTTTGCACACTTATGTATTCATTAATTGTGTATCCACATTGTCCGCAAATGGAAATCATGCTCTCATCGACCTTATTTGGTTATGTTAGATAGGCAAACGGGATTCGGAATAAATAGCTGTGAAGTCAGTGAAGGGAATTCAAGGGGAATTTGGAATGAGAAAGCTGTTCCTGAAAATTATACAAACCATACAAGGTGCTGGCGTGGCAGAAGCATAGACCCTGGTTCGTTAATTAACCTTAATACACATTCAGATTTAAAAAAATACTTTCAAGCACCTAGAGAATTCCTTTCGTCTCATCCTCTGCCTGTTCCTTCAAGCTCTCTGACATTCCCAGAGTGAGCTGCATCCAGGAAATCTAGCAGGGATATGAGCTTACATGCAGTATCCTCGGTCTGGGAAGATTTATTGCTAGCTTGAGGGTAAACTGGATCTTCAAAACTGCCCCATAACTGCAAGTTTGACTTTCATTTCAGCTGTGAGATGTTATGAAAAACTCAGGAATGTGTTCACAGAGGACTGCTAGAGTGGAATTTTTGCTGGGAATTTCCCAGCAGCGTGAGCAAGCGGCGGTGTGCATGCGCGCCGTGTGACTTTTAGCTCGTGTGAAACGGCTGTTGTCTCTGACTGAACACAAACACGCCAGCCTGACTCAGGTGCACGGCTCCGTTTCAGGAGATAAAACAGGTGTGTGTCAGGTAAAAGGTGCCAGGCGATGACTCCGGTTTATATGAGTGTTATTACAGGTCGATGAGTAAAAGTAATTCTCTGTTCAAGAGGACATCTTGTCCTCCAAATCTAGCAACAAACTGCCCAGGCAAGCATGCTTACTCATTAATGCCTCTGTTTTTAATACCAAGAGTAGACTGTGCCTTTCAAAATGCCCACATGTGTTGGAGTTCATAAAACTACATGCTAAAATTGAAATTCTGCAGAGGCTGTAGACTACTGCTGACCTCCAGCAGCACCAAAGCTTACAGGCTGCATCTCTCCTCTCTGAAATCCCCCAAACTTTCCGCACGCCAAAATCTATTCTCCCCGCTGCCAAGATAATGGCCTTTTCAGGACTCCCGTGATACACGCTCTGCTACAGATCCACCGCAGCCGGTACTCTGGCTGCCTGGCAAGCAGCAGTTTACCGCGGCCATGTGTTCCACCTAATTACTTTTCCAGGGTAGAGCGCAGGGCAGCGTTATACAGATGAGACGTGGAGGGCTCGGCGGATGGAAGAGGAGGCGCGGGGCAGCTTTCTGGGCCCAGATGTGCACAGTAGCGGTCCGCCAGGCGCACATCTGCAATCATTTGAACCTACTAAGGGGAATTCCTCTCTCACTGCATGCCTCCGTGTGTTTTCGTCCCCCTGAATCCTCAAGTCGGGACAATGAATTGGTCGACTGCTTCCCTCTGTTCTTCTTCTCATGTTTCCCCCGTGTGTCATGATCGGCTTCCCCACAGACAGACAAACAGGCTGGTGTGGGATCCTTTGTGTTAAGGAAATTTAAAGGGAGGATAAAAGAGCCAAATCTTTTTCTGTAAATATACGGTGCAGCATCTGAAGCACAGACATAACAAGCACTTAACTGTGAAGCTTTGTTTGGTACCGTGGGCTCTGAGTGCACCTCACCGCACGTCCTATGACAAGGGAAAAAAGCAAAACAAGAAACGCTTTTCAGCCATAAGTGTTTCATTAAAGCAGCGAGCAGGAGACAGGACTCTGCTTGCCGAAAACCCTCAAGAAATGAAAATAGCAATTTTAGTTTAACGGCACTGCTAAGTGGGTTAAATTTGACAAAGGGGGCTAAAAATATCTATTGTTTTGCTGCTGCGTGGGTTGGCCGCAGCACAACAAAAGCAGGGAGTTTCCTCTCCTCCAGGATGACGGGAGATTTCCTTGTATTAGCATTTTGAGACTCGGAACGGGATGTTCTCGTTAACGCTGATGCAGGTCAACGTAGTCTGCAGCTCTTCGCATAACTCCTTTGGAACAGGGAGCACAAAAGGCATCGAGTAATACGAACCTGACTTTGTTTAAGAAATCAGGGTCTGTTGTGTCTCTCTGGGCTTGGTTTGCTCCCATTCTCCTTTTCACGTGGCCTTTGATAAAACCGTACCACTTCCTTGAGAGTCACGCTCTCTATTTATTTGGCCTTCTTGTCTGTTATTCCTTCAGGAACATGTAGGTGACTGGGCACACCCTGGTTTGAGTAAAGTGGATGCGGTAAAGACATATTTTTATCCCGTCGTGGAAGGGCGTTCAAAACAGTGGCGCTTTGTCCACCATGTCTTGTCACATCTGTTTCTGTTAGCAGACAGGAAGCTACGCTATAAATACCAGAGCTGACGTTCTTCTTTCAAGATCAGTACATCTCACTATGAAATGAAAAGAGTTTCAGATGCTATTTTTGTGCTATGAATTCCACATTACTGAAAGCACGGGAGTGCTGCTGCACCCTGGAAATGAATGACATTTAAAGCTGAACTCTGTTTCATTTTTATAAGATCTCAGTTTGTGCTGTGACGTGTGCTGCTTAATGAGAATTATGATCTCCCTCTATGGAATCAGTTTAGCGTCCCTTAGCTTTTTTTTCTTATATCATTTGCTTTAAACTTCCAGTTTTTATTGAATTCCTATTATTTTAATTTGTCACTTTTCAGCAAGAATCCAGTGAAGGATGTTGCTTATATAATTGTTCTTTACAGCTTGGTGTGCTGCACCCAGGAGAAAACCCAAAGTAAAGGAAAAAATACATTCCTATTAACTATTGTCAGTACCGGCCCTGTATTTACTTGGGATCAATGCCAAAATCTGGAGTATTGCACACCACCACTTTTTATACTCTTTAAAGTAACGTCCTATTTGAATATGCTTTTTAGTTATCTAACATAGGAGGAGAAGTTTTACCTGTTAATTTCTTATTATTGTCACGGCAGCCGAAATGAAATGAATGAAGCGTGGACTCAAACACAGGCAATCGGAGATAAAGGGTGACGATGAAAAGAAAGCGAGTTTTTATTGAACTGAACAAAACTACAAATTTAAGCAAAGAACGACTACAGGCGGCTAAAGGAACTGTTACTAGGAAAACTAAACACTACATGAAGCCTGAAAACTGGAAACAAAAATGTAGAAAACCTGGAAATGTGAGGGGAAGGAGAGAAGAGGTATCCAGAGGAGACACACAGGATGACAAGCCAAGGCAACATGGGGGAAAACGAGGGACAGAGAGAAGCACAATTACACACAAGGTAACGAGTGAAATGCACAACAGGAGGGAGACACAGCTGAGACAAAAAGTAACAGGACGTGGTGCACAGGGAGGACATAAAGACAGACAACCAAGACTAAGCATAGAACACACGGAGAACAGAAACCTAGAAACCAGGAACTCTAAGTATCATACAAACAGAATAATTCAGAGTATAACTTAAACCAAACACACAAACACTGGGTCACCAGACTCAGGACCTTGACAATTATCATGTTATTTATAGCACGTATCATTACATTTGTGTACAACTGAGCTATAGCATGAAAATAACCACAGACTGTATATGAAAGATGGATGCATCCACAGTGATATCACCCAGTAGCTTATGGGCAGTCTCGACTTTTGCATCGTAGCAATTTACATTTTGTTTCTTTGCAGAGCTGGATGACCATCAAATATGACCATATTTGAACAAGAATGCAGATGGGTGGCTAATGCTAACTTGGTCAGCTAGGGCCATGATATTAAACGATAGGCTATGCTAACTTTGGTTTAACTTTATGCTACTGTTGTTGTCATAACAGATTAAACAAGCTACATAATCTCCCCTGGAATTCAAGTCAGAATGCCAGGGGAGAAGTTGCTTTGTTACAGATGCTCAATCAACCTATAAATGTTAAAGATAGAAAATATGAAAATCCTGTAAATAAAAGGTATTACATATGAAACAAATTGTAGAACATAAACAAGATGGAAATGGGTAGGAATGATATCCTGCAGCGGATCATCGTGGAAACAGTCTTGTGTTGATCGTCCTCCTGTGACTGTCCAGCACGTTGTGGTGGGAAGGACTGTCTAAACACCACAATCAGATAGGCGAGGTCCACACCCACAGTGTTACTGACTTTGCAGCTCAGTCTGTTGAGTCTGTTGGTGTGTTTTACCCTCGGTCTGCTGCTCCAGCACACCACAGCACAGAACATGGCACCAGCTTAACACAGAATACACAAAACACATCATCCGACACATATTAAAGGATCTCGGTCATTTCAGAAACTAAAGCCCTCTTGCAGCGGGCTGCTATGTTGTGCAGGGATATTCACGATGCAGAAAATGCAACAATTAAACAAACAGCTCCACAATTGCTTTGCCCACTGTTCTTAACCTCATTGACTATGGTTATCAAATGAATGATAAGAAGCAGAGAACTTGAATCTCTCTTTTGTTTTGTAGACATTTATCATTCCAACTTCTGTCTTTGTTTTGTGAATGGTAAAAACGAGAGTGTTTCAAAGAGTGCACACAAATAGAGCCCCCATTATTTTTGTCACCGGCAACCCACGAAACACCACGAGCTGACCTGTAAGCCACCTGACATATTCACTGCCTTCTTGTTTCAGATCCGTGTTCACACTGCTCAGATCTGACAGCAGTGACAGACACCATTGGAGGTGTGGGAGGGGGGAGGTTAGGGGAGGGGAGGGGGGGTGGTTGTTGCTCTTTACTGAGGAAAGTACCTAAAGTTTACATTTGGACCTTAATGTCCTTTTGTAGTGCCACACTCCGCCCATGCAGGCACATTATTCTGCAGAGGATGTTTCACTACTCTTTGCCATGACCAGCAGTTACATCAATCTTTCTGAAAAAAAGCACCAGGCCTCCACCCTGCAGAACACAGCACTCGCTGACCATTCAGCTTTTTTCAGAGTCAAAACGCCCAAAATGACCCACTGCTGCTCCTTCAAACTTCCAACGGCGCTTGAACTGTCGGGCAGATGTCAACGATGAACAGTTTGCACACCTTTGCTAAACCTGTTTGCACTTTACATCCCGACTACAGCAGCACATGAATAGTGAAAGTAAAATGTAGGTTCATTAACAGACACGTAAATGGTTCCCCTTCCCCTCCTACATAGAGGCAAAACACCCCGAGTGAAAAACCCAGGGCCTAAAAAACCCTGAACTACTGTCTGTGGTGGTTTTTTGGTTTCTTTTTCAGTCAATTTGTGTCTTTTAGCGCTTTGTGATTACATTGTCTCTCACTTTGCAGCCACACTGCCTACATTTTTGTAGCTTTTTTTCTATTGTGGTAGTTTTTACATCACTTTGTAGTTTATTCGTGTTTGCAGTGCTTCATTTGCACTGCCTTCAATAACAGTTAAAAATCAATTAGGTCTGTGCTCCTGGAAGGTTAGCCAATCAGATTTAAGATTATCATCTTCTTTTCTCTCTTCTATTTCATCGCACGCAACACTTGGAAACTGTTAGCAACAGGTGGCTGCCCTTTCTAGTGCTGGCAGAGGTTTCTTTCTCCCCACAGTCACCAGTTCCTTGCTCATGCACAATTATTAGATTGTTGCATTTCCTGCTATAATTTTGATAATCCAATCTAAAGTGATTTGGGGTGAGAAATGAATGCATTAAAACAACAGTTTATGCTACCCTTTTTGTTCATTTGTTTGTTGCAGTGGGTATTTAAGCATATGGCAAACAACACAGAACACAGAACCGCAATATGTTCCATCAGGAAATGTGCATGAGCCAAAAAAAAAATAACTGTGAGTTTTTTGTGCTGCTCTTATCCTCTTTCTAATCTCTGAGAGCTATTTTGTGATATAGCATGTATCAATTGCTTTTGGAAAACACCTAAACGTTAAATTGGGTTCATAAAACGGATTTTACCACCATTATAACCTTAAAATGGTTTTGGGAAATGAGACTGATGTCAGCCTCATGCCGGGACTTTTCACAAAGCGTCAGCACTTACCATGACTTGTGTCCAGATGAAGACAACTTACAGATTGTAATCAAGGACACAGTGGTTTGATTAGTGTCATGAGACGGAGAGATTTCGCAGGTCTTTCCTCCCCACTGCTGTCAGACTCCACAATAAAGACTTTAACTGAACAAACACACACATCCACACATGTGCAATAACACTAAGTGCAATAATCTTTTCTGGCATCGTTGTATTTTTACTCAGTTGTATATAGCATTCGTATTCTATTTTTATCTTATTGTATATTTTTATTCTATTTTATTCTACTGTATATAGTATATTATTTTATTCTATTCTGTACAGCTGTGTACTGTATTTATTCTTATTGTATTCTAATTTTTGCCTCATAACTTTTGCACTGTCCACTTCCTGCTGTGACAAAACAAATTTCCCACGTGTGGGACTAATAAAGGTTATCTTATCTTATCTTATCTTATCTTATGAGCCGGAGTCATGGCTTGATAAGAATGATATCCTGTCCGGTTTACTGACTCATATATATATATATATATATATATATATATATATATATATATATATATATATATATATATATATATATATATATATATATATATATATATATATGAAGACATCAACATCAAAGACCTACAGAAAAAAAATACAGTTTGCAGACATTTCCTTCTGTATCAGATGCATGTTTGAATTGTAAAAGTGAGTTTTGCACTTTTTAACTATAGCGATGGTGTTGCTTGCCAAAACTATAGTGCAAAGCAAAGACTAGGAAACATTTCTGTGCATTTATCCCACTGCAATTTGTATTTTTTATTTTTTTGCAGTATGAATTAATAGACTAGGTAATGAAAATATTGCACATGTGATGTTTATTACTTAATTTTAGCCCCTGCAAGGTTTATTACACCTGCAGGTCAGTAAAGTACCCTGTGGGTTCACAGGTCATACTGTGTTAGCCTTGTTGTCACCGTGGCAGCCACCTGTACTAGCAAACTTGTAGCTGAGATAGTAGGCAGCTAGTGCCAGGGACTTTCCACCACATAGTGTGTGTGTGTGTGTGTGTGCGTACAGTACTTGACAGTGAAGTGCATGTTTCTGCATTTGGGTGTGTGCATGTGTGTTTGGGTGTGCAAAGGGCACTGTGTGCAGACAGCCAGAGAGTGTAGTGTGGTGTGAACTGCAACATGTGTGAGAAAAAGAGCTTTGGCAGTAGTGAAGCGGAGATCCTAATCGTGCATCGTGTGTTTTCGATGCATGTGAAAAAGAATCAAAAAATCAACACATGCATATGTGTGGGTCTGTGTGCGTGCGTTTGAGGTAAAACGAAAATCACTGAAAAAAATCAACAAAGTGCAACAAAGCATGCAAATGTTGCACTGCGACGCATACACGGAACAATAATGATTCCTTAGTGTCATTGTGTGGCATGCAAACATAACCAAACTTTATCATGTGTACCCCCGTCCCCTTTGGGAACGTGGGACTGTAACCATGTGTTATCACTGGGATGACAATAGCTGTCATTCTCAAGTGATGGTCCTGGCTGCAGGGGCTTCGTCTTTGAAGACAGGCTCTCTGTTTTTAAACTGTAGCCCACGGAGGAAGCAAAGGCTAAGGGGGTGAGACAGAAGCCCGAGCAGTGCTGGAAATCCCCTTCCCTCAGCCTCGTCTTAGACATACAGGGCCCCGCTGAGGCCCACATCAAAGGGGCTGCTGCTGTTCTCATCATCCTCCCTCTCTCTGTCTTTCTATATGTCTCACAGTCTTGATGTCCTTACCTCCTCTCTTCTGTTTCCATTTATATACATGCCTCTTTTTCACACTCAGGAGTTATGGTAGCATCTCAAGGACAAGGCAGCCAGGTGCCAGACTGATTAGCAGGTTGTCTTACATCTGGAGTGCAAATTGCACCTAAGCCTTGTGTAAGAACAGTAATTTGCGAGTGACTAAACAGCATGTGCACCCTGATTAATCGCAGACTGGAGGTATCAGCACATATGGCAGTCTAGCATGGTGTATTACTTTTCTGTTTTTGGATCCGTGATTAGAATCGCGCACCACATCTGAGTGATTCAGAAGCCAAAATGCTCGCTTGAATGGCTCCCTCCAGATCACTAAACACCTTCTCTCCCAGCCCCCACCGCTCACAACCCACAAAAAATGCCAGGTATGCTCGGAGCAGCAGACAAACAGAGTCTGCCGTGTTGAAAGGGAGAGGAGGAGATTGGCACATGAATGTTTAAGCAGCAGTTTGGGACTGACCCTTTTGAATGTGCACACACATTTGCATGCGGATGTTTGTGCACGTGTGCTCATTCATGCCAACGCCAGTAAACACACAAGTCACAAGGAAAAGCATTGTGAATTTTCAAGTCTGGATTTTCCCTCTTAATTAATCACTGAGTGCCCGATGACTGCAACGTGTCTCACATCTCCATGAAGGAAGCAGCTCAGATAGACGGTTTCCTCTCTGTTGATCCAGCTGCTAGTCAGTGCTGCTTATCGTGATTAGATTTCATCAGGAAAATTCAGTTTGCAGTTTTAATGAGGTTTTGCTTTTGTTGCATTTGAGGCTAAATAAATAAAGAAAACAAACCCCAATATCATCCACAAACTTACTTCATGATCAGTGTCACCTACACTGTTTTAGCTTAGCTGCTCCCCCGCTCTATTCTAACCTCAGTTAGTCTCTCCTGTTAAAGAGAGTGCTGCCCTCTGCTGGACTCATAAGGAATTGTTCAATTTGTAAAGGAAACAAAAATAGCCCAGCCATTCTCAAAGACAAACATCTAAGAGGTAGTTAGTGGTTTGGTTTGGATGCTGCTCTACTTTTGGTGTACAAGAGGAAGGAAATGCAATGTAGTAGTGAGTGGGTACACTGTAGATGTAAATAATGTCCACATGTCATTTAAAATATTGCCATTACTTTAACTTATACTATGTTTTGATTCAGTTCAATTCAAATTTTATTTCTACAGCACATTTAGAAGCAACAGAGTTGACCAAAGTGCGTCACAATCAGTTAAGAACAAAAGTAGAAAAACAAACACAGAATGAATTAACATTAAAAAACAGGTCTGATGGTACTCAAACTGAGCTTGAATTAAGTCAGCGTAAAAAAGTGAGTTTTAAGACGTGATTTAAAAGACTGAACTGACTCTGAAGATTATTCCAGAGTCTGGTGCTGCAACTGCAAACTGCACTGATGGGAATTTAACTTAAAACCTGAGATTTGTCCTGGTGTGCTTGTGTAACAGCGCCTTTGTAAGTATTACATACACTATGTACATATAACACACACAGACACATGCGTGTATGTATAACAACAACAACAACATATAATGAATTACATTTTTAATTTACATTTCCTTTTTTAAGAGAAGTTAGTGCAACTCTGCTTTTAGGTTGAGGGTTCGATTTTTCGACAATCGCCACAGATGGAATAAAAGATTTAGCCATGATGTCACCCCCTCATTAGGGAGGTCCCATTATGTAGCCTTGAGCTGAGTGTTTTTGAAACCGAATGTAAGTATATTTGCAAACTTATCAGATTTTGAGGTTTTTAAAGATGAAAAGCCTTTTGTTTCCTTTCATTGGGGGCTAATGACAAAAAGGGCAAGCAAATGCCAACGTGCCCCGCTTGGTTGGATTAGACACACTTTCCAAAGACAAAAAGAACAGAGAGGTTCATGGCTGATGCAACATAACACACTTTTATATCATGTTCCCCGGTGGTTCTTATTTCTTATGCAATGATCTCAAGCATAGCAGCGAGTCTACAACAGAATGGCTGAAAAAGAAAAGAGTCAAGGTGATACAAAATTCAGACCTCAGCCTGATGCTGTGGTGGGACCTTGAGAAAGCTGTGCTTAGACAAATGTACACAAACCTCAGAGAACAGAAGCAGTTTTATAAGGAAGAGTGGACCGAAACTCCTCAGCAACAAATTCCGAGGACTAGATACGACTATGTTTGAAAACCTGACCTCTTTCTCAAGTTATCGGATGTCCACACAACCATCCCACCGTGCCCACAGTGCCCCATCAGCCTTTTACAGCTAAAATAAAAAGGTCCCCAGGCTGAACTGAGATTTGAAATGTATGCGTACGGAGATACAGAAGCACATAAATAAATAATAGATCAAATGAGCTAGGAGCTGTTTTTGGTTTGTTTACAGCAGGTTGGACAAGCGCTGATATGGATCAACCTTCAGGCTCGCAACAACATCAATATTCCTAACAAAAATATTCATCTTGCAGCCTAACTCACATCGGAAACAAACAATTTAAAAATCTGCCCTGTCTCTGTTGAATTATGAGCATAATGAATGATCAGTGTGCTATGACTGTGTACGGGGCTGCACAGCCTGTCGGTGGGTGGTACTGTCTCCCAGCGTGGGTGCTGTGTGAGGATGCCTTGTGTGGCTCTGGCTGTGGAGTGAATTCACTTCACTTTCTGAGAATTAGAGATGAGCCGTCTCATCATGGCACCACTGTAATGATGCGCTGTGATATGTAAGCCACCACCAAATGGAGCTTCATGCACCAACAGGCTTTTCTTTCCTAGCTTGTTTGCTAGTTTGCAGTTTTAGGTGTCCACATATATCATTTCCCAGCTTGTCAAAATGACCAGAGGGACAGAGAAAGCAGCAATTATGCTGAAGGGGAAATTCTGTGCTCACCACCTAACATACACCATAAGTCATTCAGGTTCTCATTAAGCCCCAAAATACTGGCATACTACTTTTTTTCAAGCCCTGTTTTATTTTTAGAAAATAAGTGAAACTCCTCTGAAAGCGGAATTTCCTCACACTTCAAAATCTCCGGTTTGTCACGTTAGTGTTTCTTGAGCTCTAAAATTTGTTCTCAGCATTAGCAACACCACTTTGACTAATTAACCTTAACACACTGGCCTTGTCTTTTCGGGCGCTGTCAAGGGGAAACTCGATTTGCATAAAAAATCAAAATGAAACTTAATATTTTATCAAAAAGATCTTTTTGATTGCAGAGGTGGAAAATTCAGCATTTTGGAAACAAGAATGCCGATGACGTATCTCATTTGACTAATGATCCCTCACAGTTCTCACTGCTTGGAAAAACACACGTGACCTTGACTTTGAGCACTGAGCCCCCATTACGTGATCCTCATGTGAAAGGTAAATTCTGACAGCACTTCTAAGAAGATTAAAGATTCTTATGAATTGTGCATAGACAGCTGAATGCCTCATCGTGGTATAAGCTAAAATACTGATTTGCATATCGGTCAAAAATGACATGGAGCTAAAACCAGCAGCTGTCCAGTTTAGCCTTACTTACTCCAAACCCTCCAGAATAACACAGTTTTGGATAATCAATACTTTTAATCTGCATAAAAACTGAAGCACAGCTTACAGGAGGCTGCAAGGAGCTTTGTGTGAAACAAGGTTAGCTCCTTTTTGCTAAGCTAAGCTGAGCGGTTAGCCCATTAGCTTCTTGTGTACACAGGGATGAGTTTGGCTAAGAAAGGAACTGGTGTATTTATTTTAAATAGGAAGTGTTACATCGATTTAATGTTGTTACTTTTTTGGTAACATTAATTTCTGGTAATTGAAAATGAATGTCGGGGCTGATTTGTGGCAGATGAATAGCAGCAAGAGTGAAAGAGAAGTTTTACAAGACAGTGTGAGAGCTGCTGTGATTTGTGGTTTGGAAACGACGGCACTAACCAAAAGACAGGAGGTCACGCAGGAGGTGTAAAAGACTTTGAAAGAAAGAAAATGAGTGCATCCGAAGGGAAAGCTCACTGTGGAGTGGTTTGGAGACAACGTGGATGTTAAAATGTGCAGAGGAGGGAGAGTGCACATGCTGAAGGAAGGATACTGAAGATGGAGCTGCCAGTCAGGAGGAAAACAGGAAAACCACAAAGGTGATTCATGGATGCAGAGCAGAGGACATGCAGAGGTTTGCTGTGGCAGAAGAGGACACTAGGTAGAGGCACGTAGTGGCGACCCCTACAGGAAACAGCTGGAAGGAGAATTTCATCCTTTTTGAGCATAGAGCAGGAATCGACCTGATAACTTCCCCAGTTTTTCATTTTTCATTTCATGATTGCTTGCAGCAATAACAGGGAGACTTTTTGTCTTCACTTAAACAAACGGTTTTTCTTCCTATTAATTATTTGACTTCATAAGCTTAAAGTTATTCAGGGTTTCTTCCATAAGAACTTCAGAGAATATTGGAGAATTTTTTCTGTAAATCTAAAAAATATTCATTTTTTCTCAGTGTCCTTTTCACACCTGCTGCCCTACTGAAACTCATGGCGCTCGTCTTAAATGACTGTAATGTGCTAAAGCTGTGGTTTGGTATTGAATTGGTTTGAAATATTATCAGACGGATATTCGTGCCACCCTCTTATTCAAAACTCTACCAGTTTTGAATATTCTCCCACCTCTGAGCTGAGCTAAGCGTGCGTTACTGTTGTTTATGTCATCAGAATGACTGCAGAGGAGGCCGTTCATGACCACAGAAACCTCCTCTGGCCTGAAAATGGGCACATTGTGCTGCGAGCGGACAGGGTCTGTGACCTCAGAGCGGTCTGCATACACAATGACACGGGCTGTTCGTCAGGACTGACAAAGCCAATCGCTCATGTCACTCGCACTGTGGCCGCGCTCTGAGCCTTTAAAGGGCACGAATCAGCAGCACTGCCAACATCGACTTTTAAAATGAAAGCTGCCTCTATTAATCTTGTTTATGTTTGCCGTCCTGAAATTAAAAAAACTCCCACACAGACGAGTCTAAAAGTCAGACGATAAATTTATTAACAGTTTATCATGAAAAACAATAGAAAAATCCAAAAATTAAGTGCTCAGTCAGTTCAGTAAAATAAATACATAAATATAAAAATGGTAATAAAAACAGTTAGAAATAAGTCATTTTGCAGACTTAGTGTCACAATGCTCCCTGCCATTACCAAAGGCTTACGCGCCACATCTGTGTTCACATTTACAGTGGATGAGGCAGAAGAGCCACACAGATCAGCTGAACCTGTTTCCACTGGTTTTTTAAATTAGATGTCAGTCCTGTGATCCGTAGTTGTTCTGGTAACCAGGACTAAATCTGCTCAGTGCTTCCACAGACATTAAACGTAACGCAGGCTTAATACACATCAACACAAAAACAGAACCAATCAGCGTGTGAGGAGTGTTAGGAAGGCCAGCTGGTTGGTGCAGTCTGGTGCTCCAAGAACGACAAAAACTACAAAACCTACGTGTAACACGTTATCCAGTGTAGAGTGCGCTCACTAAATTCAAGGCTGTTTTATGTCTGCAATGACAACACGTGGCGCTGACTTGGCTGTATCGGTGATTTAGGCACAGTACCGGTGGAGGCACAAGGGAGCGACGCTTCACTGCACACTGGATGAACTTATCAAAGAGGAAACCTGCTCTAAAAGGGCAAACGATGGAAAGAAAACTGTGTTAGCAGTTGGCACATGACATTTCCCCAAGCTATATTTCTCTCTCTCTTTTTAACAATACACCTCTTGTTAATTTGAATTTATTCAAAGATCAAAATACGCTACATGTTATCCAGGAGTTAATTCCTGCACTGTCGCAGCTCTGCTGCCACCGCCATTCAACCACAAAGCAGCAGTGCCGCCCATCTAAAGCTGTGCTGTACACAAACCAAGACAGTGTTCCTGCTTTAAAAAACAGACACCGGGAGGAGATTCTCCTTCTTCCAGGGATGGTTAGGTTGCTGTCACGATGGCAGGGACCCGGATGGTGCTCGGAGCTGCCTGATTTTCATTCTCCACCTGATAGGTGACATCAGGGCGAGCGGTCGCCGCCTCCTCCTCCACGCGGTCAGTGATCGGCTCGTCCACCTCTTCCCGGGATCGTAGCTGTTCGAAGGATCTCTCAGCTTCTTCTGACAGACGGTTTTCCTCTTTCTCTTCCTCCCTCTGACCAAATGACACAAACATGTTTTTAAATGACACAGAATAATCATGAACATCGTCTCTGAATTAGACAGCTTCCTACCTCTTTCTTTATCCTGTAGTACTCATCAATGGCGTACTGATATTTGGCTGATGTTATCCCAAACAGGGAGGCCATCCTCTCCCCGAGGTAGTCGCAAGCTGTGGAAACAAAAGGAATACGTGGTTATAAAATACAAGCTGATCAAGTCACGCAGCAGTGAGTCAGGTTTTAAGTGTTAGCCAGCTTTGGTCGGCCATTCACAGCTGGCTGTCAGCTTCATCAAGCGGTGACCTCGAGCTGGCACGTCGCACAGTTTGCAGCTGAGTGCAAATTGGCTAAGATGAGAATTAGCACCTCCGAGTCAGAGGTCACGGTCCTGTCAAACTGCCCGACGACAGCCGCCTCAAGTGAAAGAGTTCAAGAACCTCACAAGCAGGGGGTGGAGGGATGAAAAAGAGGATTGGCAGGTTGATGGTGATGCTGACGCCGTACCTGTCCGTTGTGATAAAGCTGGACTGTGTTAGACCCGCCCCTCCTATATCACTGGACAGTGTTGTGACAGGAGCTCGTCTGTGTTCGCTCTTCAGTCGTGAATCTGGTTTCTCCTACAGCAGAACGCAAAGCAAGCTTCTTTAATTTATCACTGCGTAGTGCTGCGATATTTTGCACGCGTATAGTATTGATAGAGGAGCACCAAATACAGATATCTTATTAAATAAATGTCAATACTACGAAGAACACCACCATGCTGACATAATGTTAGCCGAGCCCCTGAAACACCACAAAGCTACCTGCTGATTCAGAGCTCTGTCTCTCGCTGTCTGTTCATTTTCTGACACTCTGCAGCCGACTGCAACTTGTGGCGATTAAATGATTGGCCGCAGTTTGAAGGTGTTGCTTTTGATGACAAGGCGAGGTAACTGCTGTATTATGATAAACATTTCACTGCCAACTTGACACCATAAATCGCAGAGTGATAGCAGACTGACTCCATCGTATGGCAACATTTATGGCAGGTGTAGCGACAGTGCTGGCCTGCTTGACAATCTCATTCTGTAGCGAAAGAAAAAAACCCAAACTGGAGCAAAAGATACAGGCGACTGACAAATGACGTGATGGGTAATATAACAGAAGGTTCCCCAATATCCACTAACAGTCAGATGCTAGCCACAGCGTCATCTGGAATAAGCGAGTGGCATCATGTGTGCAGAAACTGAGGCGGAGCCAGTGCATGTTGTAGAGATTAAGCTCTCAGCCAGGTTAGGAAGGCCTCGGTGTCCCGCCTGGAATACTTGATGTGGAGGAAGACTGCTAAATAAAACGGATGGGCAGCCAGTTTAAAGCAGTTTTAAATCAATTTACACAATCTTGGTTTAGAAACTGATGGCTTGTTGCTTGTTCTGTAACACTGTGGAGCTGAAACACATCTGTAACGACCCGCTACTGGGTGAAAATGATAACATCCAAATATAAAATAACCGAGGACGCTGCAGTAAATTGTGTAAGACTCTATGTTTTATTTTTTATCAAGACTTCTTCTTCAGGAAAACTTTCAATTGTGGCAGAACATCCATAATTGACTATTAGGACTAAAATTTCACATTTATGAATAAGCAAGTTAAGTAACTGCATCCTGGAGGTGATCTGAACCTGTGCAAAACCAATAATCTCCTAAAATTAAAAGATATATGCAAATCACTGCTTTTTTTTTTATTTCTGTGAGAAATAAGAGGTAAATATTATCAGCAATATTACCGCTTTTCCAGTTTCTATTAAACCTCTGCAACATTTCCTAAAATAAGAGCCTAAGTGATGCGATGCATAGTAAAAGTCAGAAGTGTCCTAAAGAGTTTAATAAAGCATATGTAAAATAAATGTTGCTACACAAACCTGAGATGGTGGACGTAGCCGCTCTCCACATATGGAACCAGAAGTAAGGCCCCCAGGTCATCTTTGACTGCAGCACGAATCAAATGTAACAGTTACTTAAGAACAAAAAGAGACGACACAGTTTCTGTTATCTAATCTACTGTCCGCTCACTGGTCCTCACCCTCACCGCATCGACCGGGGAGGACAGCAGGTCCTTCCTCTCCTGCTCCTTCTCCTCTCCATCCTCCTCCTCGTCTGTGCTGTACTCCTCCATCGTCTCACCGCTGGAAAAATGGATGATCCGCCGGGGTGCCTTCTCCTTCTGCTGCACTCCTTTATCCAGCTCCTCCAGCTCCACACTCTCAAAGTCGTTGGGAGGGTTTGGACTGTGATTCTGGGGAGACATAGCAAGGAAGCAGAGATATTCAGACTAAACAGCAGGTCAGTGAAATAAGAGAAACCAGGAGCTGGAAGGTGCCTTTGTGAACAAACACACATCACAAACAAACAAAAACGACAAATATCTAATAGTAACATCTTCACCAAGGAGAACAACCATGACACAGCTGACAAGTGACAACAAGCTACACTTTCATCGTTAGCAAGGCTGCTATCACCTCGCTAACGGCGGTAATTATGGAGGCGAGACTACCGACCGGCCGCACGTCCATGTTCCGTCCTATCGACACATTAACGTTGGTGAGATAGAGGGATATATCGGCCATTGTTGCGTCTTCTTTGTATCTCGGGATGCTGCGCCCACAGCAACGTCGCGCCTCCGTACGGCCCGGCCCGGAAGTGCCGTCACGCGCCTCGACAAATATCAAAATAAAATATAAAAAAATACATAAAAAGAAAATAAAAGGCGTCTTTACTGTTTGACAAACAGATATGTAAATATTCTGAAATCTTTCTGTAAAATATTGTTAGACTTGTTATGTATTTGTTGTGATTTATTTTATTTATATTGAATGTTTATTGTTAGATTTCATTTATAGTTTCGGTGTAACATTATAAAAAATATACATTACAACTACATGTTATTTTAACAAGGCTTTCCCCGCTGCAGCAGCAGCAGCAGCAGAGAAATCACAGGATTCAAATAAAGGCGACTGTGATGAAGTTTCAGGGTCCTGGTTTTGTGCTCAGTGTCACGGAAACCAGAAAAGACCTGCCATTAAACTGGGATATCCGTGGATCAACCTAAATATCTAGGGGACATGTCAAACAGGAAGGCTTTTTAAAAATTTTATTTCAGACAAATATTGTACGGTATGTGTTAATATCACCTTTGCACTGTACTATAGTAGGTTTGCATTATTTACAGTTATACATAAATACATACATTTGATCTCCTATTTAAATTTTTGCTGACTGTCTGTCCTCACAAACACAGTGTTTATCAGCCACGCTGGTGGGACATCTGTGCTCACAGGCAGAGACACGTGCCCAAGATGGCCATATTAAGGATATTCACTCCCACTGACATTATCGAGCCAAGAGTAGAAGAAACAGTCTGAGAATTTAGATCACGCTGGGTTTTAGGCTCACAGGCATACACTGACCTCTTACACTGTTTATGACATAAAAGAGACAAACGAAAAGCATAATTGGTCCCCTTTGAACTCACATTTAAAGCCTTGACGCGATAGTGTTCTTTTTTCCAATCCTGGAATCAAAAGAATTAGTTCATGTAATCACAGACAGTGGAAGAAGAGAACATGTCCATAATATAGGACTAAATCTCAGCTATAGTTAAGAGAAAAAGAACATTAAAAAAGCTTTAAACTAATGTTAACCCGCGGATTAACCATGAATGAATTATTGAACAGCCTGCTGGAATATTCCAAGAGGCAAAGAATCTGTTAAAGTGGCTGTAACATTTCATTTTGAACCTTATTTCATGTATAAGTACATTATTATGGCCTATTATTATAAATTATCTATATTATTACCCTGCTGTGCAAAAGTCCCAGACCAACTGTATTTAAAACCAACGTTTTGCTGGGAACATAAGAACCAGCTACAGTGATTTATTGAAATTGGTTTGTACAATTCTAAAAAGCTTGAAAGTCAAATAGTTGGTAAGACCACCTTTATTCTTCAGCCTGAACTCTCTTAGTCAAGCTTTCGTGTAATGTATTTAGGTAGTCTTCAGGACTAGTTCTCCAGGCTTCTTGAAGGACATTCAAAGATCTTCTTTGGGTGCTGGCTGCCCTTTGTTTTGTTTTCTGTCGAGGATCCACGCTGCCTCAGTAATGATAAGATCTGAGTTCTGAGGGGGCCGATCCATGACTGATAGTTTTCCATTGTGTGGATTTTCTATCCTGGTATGATTTTACTGCATTGACAGTGTGTTTGAGGTCATTGTCATGATACAAAATGAAGCCATCTGCAATCAGATGCTCTCCTGATGGTGCTGCAGGATCAAAATCTGACTGTACCTTTCTGGGATCATACGTCCATCAAATTTGACAACATTCCCAACACTACTGGCTGACCGCAGTCTCAAACCATGACAGAGCCTATACCGTGGTTTACAGATGGCTGTAGGCACTCAGTGTTGTACCTCTCGGCTGACCTCCTCTGGACATACTGATGACAATTTGAACCAAAAATGTCAAATTTGGATTCATCACTGCATTGTCACTCATTTTCAGTCTAGTTTTTGTGTATCTTGACATACACTCACCCCTTTGTCCCAGTTAACAATGGCCTCTTGACAGCCACCTTTCCACTGAGCCCATAAGGCTTCAGTGAACAGTAGACGGATAAAGTCTGCTGTAGATAGTTTTCTTTAGGCCTGACACTTCTGCTTTTGTCCCCCACCTGCCCTCCACACCATGCAGAGATGTTTCAAGTTTTCAGTTAATAGCTCTTTGACTGTGGGAAAAATACTATCTTATGTCTGTCAAACAGTTTTATCTTTGGCATTTTTCAATGACTTTGGAAAAAATGAAAACAAATGACATGTTTTTGTTACAGTAACATAGCGACAATTTAAAATTCTTCACTAAGTTATCTCAAACGTCTGTGTCTTTGCAAGAAAAATATAAAGACATGACTGGCGGCTTCTGCACAGCACTTTACACTGATGGCACTTTGAATACGTTTAACAGCTGATAGAACTCTGACTGCATCATCTCTGCTTGTGATTGGTCCCACTCATGAAATTACATTTTCAACCAGTAGATGTCAGTAGACATTCATCCAACTCTCTGAGGCAGCTGTGCAATTGAATCGGTGGTGAATTATTTGGCTCTGGGTGCCAATTTATACAAATCACGAGCAGGAACCTGAATATCTGCACATCGAATAATCACTCATCCTGTTTAGTCACGAATTCCCTCCCTGGGTAGCTGAAAAAAGAAATCACTTCAACAGGAAGGATTTGCTCAGGGGGCCAGCAGCCACTAACTCTCACAGCTATGATGTCATGAGATCTAAAAGCTAAAGTCACCCCATAAAAAATCCCTGTCTGCCTCATTTTGTGACTTCACAAAAATGTTTGCTTGAGGTCGGAAATCAGCTTCATTTAAAAACAGTTTTATTAGTTCTGAGCCAAACTAGACTACCTCATATCTAGAAAGTCCCTCGATCCTCTCACGCTAAGGTTCTTTTAACATCCTCCTCCTTTTCTGTGGATATTGCTTTTGCCCTCTCGCGGGATTCACAGCTTTACCTCTTCCCACCTAGTTTGCTTGAAATAGAGCAAATCATAAATTGTCTCGCTGTTTTTCATTTGTTCAGTCTTGTTTCCCATTAACAGCGGACAATAGCACTTAAACAGGCCATTTGTAATCTGTCACACGATTACTCAGGTCGGCTGCTGGAAATCAGATAAAACATTGTGGAAAATTATGGAAAAGGTCACTGCTGTTAGAAGTTGTTACATATTGTTTCACTGCAGATCCAAGAATCTGCTACCACACTAAGGATTTTTGTATTATACCTGCTCCAATAAAGCACTAATTAACAGAGGTGGGGGGATCAGTCCAAATATCGATAGCACTGATACCTACGCTGATACTAGCAGAATAGGATACTTTGTTTCTGTCCTTTAAGTTCAGTAAACAGCACAGTGAACTGTGCTAAATTATTCTTACTGTTGGAAATGAAAAATGACAACATAAACATGCAGCATGGAACATGTCGAACCTTTTTGTGTTGACTGTCATGTTTATTTTCTTTAAAGCTTATAGCACATTTGAACAACAGAAGCTGCGTTAGCCACATTTACATTCCAGGGCTCCAAAAAACCCAGTTTCAAAATTAACCAAGGTGTGTTTAACTAATGTTAAATAAACTAAATGTGTCCAGAATTTCCAAATTAATGATGATTCATCTCGTGACCCTCATCTCCCTACATAAGCTGTGTAAGCTCTTTAAAGACGGGATCTGTGTTTATAGCAAAAATTTGCATTGCTGCACAGCACTACTTATTAAATAAGTAGGTACAGTTTAAAAGTTATTTTCATTTTTTTTACTTTGTCTTTAAAACTTGAGAGAGATCGAGGCTTTGGATTTTCTACAGAGAGAGCACTTAAAATTTTTGTTTTTTGACTGGATCCTCACCTTAAATTGTCCTCTCCAGGATTCAGTTGGAAGTGGCATGAAATCACCTGTGTCGGGCTGGCTGGGGAGCTGTTGTTTCATGCTGATCTGATTTGATTGGCTCGTGCTCCACTCCTGCCGGGAGCCAACACCGAGAGGGTAAACAGTCCCGGATTTGATTCAGCTGCACCAAATAAGGTGTTAAAAAAACAGCAGCCAAATAACAACCTGCGTTTGTGGATGTGTTCACCTTTTCTGGCTTTGAGAGAAGCTGTTCGCGCTTTAAATAAGGACTCACTGATTTGACTTCCCGGACTGGATAAGAGCATATTTATGAAATCAGTTCCAGTATAATCGCAGATATTAGGACTGCGCCGAGCTATTATTCCTAAACCCTGAGCAAAGTTTATTCAGGTGTTCCGAGCAAACTCTGTGGAAATGATGTGTGTGTGCAGGACAATCCTGTGCGCTGCACGGTATGTGTGCTCCTCGCTAAGGAGTGCATTGTCTCAGCTTTTCATGATGGCATCCATATTATGGCATGCTCTCTCTCAGCGATGTCCCTTTTACACCCGGAGTGATATGAGCTCTGCTGTCGAGATGAATCATCCCTCTCGCTGGCCCATTGCTTCCAGATAGTTATAGCTTTATACGGCCTCGCGCATACCTTTCATTGAGGTTGTAGGAGTACCGTTAACGGCTCTGCAAAACACGGGAACAGACAAGGGAGATCTTGAGAGGTGATGATTCAACCAAGACAGCTGAAATAAAAATACGCTGTCTGACACATGGTTACGTGGCAGAAATGGCTTAAATCCACATGCAGAGTCTGGCTCACTGCTGGGACTCTCCAAACTCTGGCGTTAACAGCACATTCAGACTCTAACTTTTAGATTACTTAGACTTCTTTTATTCACTAATCGCATAAACTCCACAGTCCGTGTACCAAGGAGTGAGTGGCCAGGCTCACACTTACACATGTCAGGCCCAAAGTCTCTATTAAAGCTCCCCTACCATCTAAAAATGGAAGTAAATGAAACGGCACCTGTAAGCCTCAGAAATACATTTGGAAACTTTTTAAAACTGATATCTGAATTATTCCATAATTTAACCTCCGCAACACAAATGGATCTCCTTTTAACCCCCTTCTGTTTTCTAGCTTTTTGCACAGTGACACTTTAAATACCCCCACGCTGCAATCATCTGTGCTCCTCTGGTTTGAAAATCAGAAAAGGGAAACGGTACATTTTTGTAGGAGCGACTTTGATTTTGTTTGGAAAATTATTTGCACTATCTAACAACAGCCTCATTAATATGGCTCCTTTTTGGTTTTTTGTAGTAAGTTGCAGCAGTTTTAAAGGTTGATCTCCAAACTTCTACACGGTGACAAATGTAAGGACGAGTTTAAAGCTTCACTCGACTGAGACAGAACTGTTGTTTCATGTGAATTTATGATCAGGTAAAATGTTACTGCATGACCTGAACTGGAAGTTAAAACACCATTTTTATATATAGAAAAGCCATAAATATAGTTTTCTTTTTGGGCTCCTGAACCCTCGAATATCTGTATGTGAGACTATAATAATGTCACTTTGTCATTGTTGATGTATATGAGGCAGGCGGTGGAAGGGTAGCTAAGCTGTTTCCATGTTCTCAAGATTTAAAGATATAAACAGAACATTATTAGGAAATTATGAATTATTCTTGCTTAGCATATATATCATGTTTCATAATAATAAAACCAACCTTTATACACCCTGTTGTTAAGACAACAGGGTGTATAAAGTATAAGGGCTCAATAAGTTGCTTATAGGACCACCTTGTGTCTCCCTCTTATATTTTATATTCCCCTTGCTATAAGAGCTGTGTAGCACCAAAATTTCTCATCTGTGGGATAATAAAGGTTTATTCTATTCTATTCTACTCTATACATGCGCCTGCACTACTAGACTGTTCAGTTTGGATGTTTCAGATAATTTTTCTGATTTTTTTGACATTATTTAAAGACCAGCACACGTGAGTTTAGAAAGGGATGTGATCGTCTTCCCAGCTTTGAATGTTACGCTGTGATTTCAATAAGAAAACCAGGCTGTGGTTTCTGACAGTGAAAAGTATGAGTAGCAGGTCTGATGCTTTTTAAATTTTATTTCTACCATTGTCTCATGTTAACTTGTTATTCGTCAGCTTAGCATGAGGATTCATATTTAGAAATGTGATGCGTGCCACAGTCATCACCCATGTGGTTTGTAGCCGCCAGCGCGAGGCTAACCTTTCAGCATCTTTTAGCACTAAAGTAGAAGGTACATGAGCAGCTCACATTTTAGATCAGATGCATTTGTCCATTTGCATTTGCTGTGAAGCATTATATGATGATTTTTTTCTTTTTTTAGTTTAGAAGTCTTATTACGTCACAAAAAGCTCTTTTTGATATTTATCTGCCATTGTGGAAAGTTTTCTGGGGCTCAGTGAGGCAGAAACTGACCAGTGTTCCTTTATCCATCAGTTCTGGTTATATGCTTATAGAGGCACTGCAGCAGAAACGTAGCCACCTTCTGAAAGGAAAAATATTTCATGAGTCTTTTCAGTCTGCTTCGACGCTCCATTCCCTTCACTAATGACAGTCACAGTAGTCAGCCAGCGAATGAATCACTCACTTTTCTTCAGCTCGCATTAACTCCTCGCTCATTGTCACACTTTAACAAATGTCTTAGCACCTCCCCGGCAGTTATTGTGCTCTGCCCGTATTTCAGCTCAAGGTTAGCCACACTGAAAGGCTGAAGTAGTGAACGGTGACATTCCCTGTCATACAGCCGAACTACTCCTTCCCACTGGATATAATACTAATCAACCACCAGAGTTATGTCCAAGAAATAATCCCTTCTTCTCTGTGAAAAAGGGAATTAAAAGATGTACTCAAAACTTCTGTAGCCATACGTGACAGACAGTCCAAGTCAAGCATGCATTAAGCTTAATTCTGTGTGACCGCAATGCAGTGTTCAGTTAAGATTTATGAATAGTGCTGTCGCCTCTGTCGAGCTTCTTATTCCTGCTTACAGCAGTTTATTGTGACACATTTATTTGAAGGTTTGTTATCATTTCTGAAACACAATCAGTCATAAAAATATTTGCACAGCATGATCGTTAGCACAGTTTCCTCACAGCAAGAAGGTCCTGGGTTCAAATCCACCATCTGGCTTTTCTGTGGGAAATTTGGATGTTCTCCAGGTACTATGGCTTCAAAGACATGCAGTTACTGGGGTTAGGTTAATTGGTGAATCCAAGAACGTGAATATGAACGGTGGTCTGTCTCTATGTGTTAGTCCTGCAATGGCCTGGTGACCTGTGCAGGGTGTACCCTCCCTCTCAGGTAGTTGGGATAGCCTGTAGCCCCGCCCATGACCCTGCAATGGATACGCACAAGAAGATGGAAGCTAAATATCATAGGGAGAAAAGAAATGTTATGAAATTTAAAAAAAAAGAAGTTTATATTATAGAGTTTTTAAGAAGTAAAAATGGGAAGTTCACCAATCTGCAATTAACTCCACCTGGAAATTGTTGAACAACTTCAGAGTAACATTCCTCAATTTTAAATTATAAAAACTTTAATCTATAAAACATCATTCAGAGTCTGAGAATATGGAGAAATCTCTGTGGGAAAAACACACGGCTTCTCTGGACCAAATCTAATTTAATATGGACCAAAGAGAAGAACTGCTCTGTGGGCAGATAAATCCACATTTTAAGTTCTTTTTTGGAAAGAGTGGACAGCACATTCAGTGCCTATGGAACTGGCAGCTTGCAAAAGGCACCAGTAATGCTGACAGTTATATACAGGTGTTACAGGAACATCTGTTCCCATTCAGATGATGTCTTTTTTCATGGAAGGCCTTGGCTTTGTAGTAGAAAAGTCCAGGTGCTGAACTGACCTGCCTGCAGTGCATTCACCAATTCAAAGCATTTGGATCATCATGAAACAAAATATGCAACAAAGACGACCCTGGACTGTAGAGCAGCTTAGAACAGCGATAAGAATGGGGCAATATTCCTCTCCCAGAAATTCACCAAATCCCGTTTGCGGACTGTTAAATAAGGGGGATGCTACACTGTGGTGTTAGTAATGTTTTTCACACAACGGTCCATTAAATGAAGTTTAAACATGTTTTCTATGCTCTATTCTGAATAAAATACAGATTTACAATATTTATTGCTTTCCATTTTTATTCCCATTTTTCACAGCATCTCAACTATTTTGGAATTGAGACGTATGTTAGGTATGATAAATTTAAGCAAAGCACCATGCTGGTACTAAAATACTGTTACCAGCTTACCAAATGACGAAACAGCATATGACTAAGGCACCAAATGCTCCCAAGGCACCTGGAATGCTATTCGGAGCATTTTATGCTTTGTGGTGTGTTGTTTCACATCATGCATTTGGGGCAATTGACATTGCTAGCCCTATTCTGAACCCTTGCATGTCATGTAACACTATGAAAAGTGATAAATGTGCAGATATAAGACACAAAAAACACTGGAGGTGGTGCAAAATTTGCTGACATCACATGGATCCCATAAGCCTATATCATCCACCGAATAACGGACTACAAAACTGTCTGATGACGCGCCAAAAAGTAGTCCACCCAGACCATCTTCCATTGTGTCCTGGATGTTTGTGGTCTAGAGAAAAATAAGAGGCCAAGTGAGCTGAGAGTGCTCACAGAAATGCTTTCCTTCTGCTCAGCCTGAGTAACATTATTAAAAATAAAAGCAAACAATTATTTAAACATCAGCTGGAATCACATACGACAGCTGCTTATTAAACATTTGCAGCTTTGATCACACTGGGACTCCTGCTAAAAACGGCTATTTTTTAAAATTTATTTATTTTTGCTTTAATGGGATCATTTACAGCAAATATGTTACAGATTTGTACTTCATAGCACAGTCACATCTGCAGTTTGTGTCATGCTTTTGTAGGCAGATACAGTTCCACCAAACTCAGGTACACGCAGATGTGTGTTTAAAACATGTGTTTAACCGTAGAGATAGATTAAGGATATCGTGGCCGTCAATAAATAGCATTGTTGAGGAGTCTATGGCATAAAATACAATGAGATAATTAGAAAGATAATAGAAAATTATTCTGATAATTCTGGGTGTGAAATGTCTCCACAGCTGCCTGCACTTCTTTCCTATTTACTAGATTATGTATCATAGTAAATATGAGTGATATAGCACATGAGTGATTGAAGTGGGAGGACAGTGTGAGCGCAGCCACACACCCGTTCGTCTGATAATCATCAGGAAGGAAGTTTGTGTGATTTTCAAATCAGGAATTTAAAATAGAAAAACTACAAATGACACGTGCACAACTTGCACCATATTTAACATAATCATTATTCAAAGAAAAAAACATGTTTAAATAGCATCTCTTGATCATTTAATCAATGCAGGGCCCCGTACTATTCAGCTGCAGCTTCAGTACTGCTTTCAGGCTGTACGTGTTGCTCGTCTGCTTCTAAATGTTAAAAAACAGAAGGACGATTTCTAACTGACATGTAACACGCGGCTCGTGGTGAGGGCTAGCTGGCAGCAGCTTTCAGACAGCTTACCATCTCTGCTGCGATGCCACTTGGCAACTCGCAAGTTCTGTATTTTGAATGTGTGGCTTCGGGCTTCCTCCCATCCTACCAGCATGTGCGCACCACAGGTATCCACGCCCGCTCATCAGAACTAAACACACCGGTGGGGAGCTCAAGGATGGCGTTTAGCTACATTAACATGATCACTACCTTAGATGAGCACCTAAATGTCCTTAAAACTACTTAGGAACAAGGACACTTGTTCACTCAAGAACTTGCTTGAGAATGAGCTATTTAGCAATTAGCAGTTTTTCCAAATGTGAATGTAGTTGATAGCACTTGGCTAGCACGTCCAAATATAAAGAAATGTTGCCTGAAAAAGGTCCCGCAGCTATATCACGATACACAGGGCAATATTTAACTCCCTGCTTTATGTTAGAGGCAAACAAGCATAGCTATTAGAATCAGCATAAAGCTCGACAGTGCACATTATCATAACAGTACGCTAATAGGACCTTTAAAAGAGCTTACATCAGAGTAGCATATGACAAGCAGCAGGTAGGTGCAGGCAGGTCTGACTTTCTGTAATACAAGAGCACAAAGGAAATGAGGCAGCATCTCCTCAGTGAAAGAGGGGGAGAGAATATTAAATACTATTTCACGGGATATTTGGGCACCAGCTGTGCTGATAAAAAAAAAGGCTTTCATTGCTTACTCTGCTTTTGTGTGGATTTTGCAAGCAGTGAAACCACAGCAGAATGAAAAGCTAGAAAGGGTGTCACCGGGTTTATGTGCCTTTTACATTTTGGTGGCATTCGTGCTGCGGTAGATGCATTTGAATTGTTAATAGAGCGCAACCTATGATGCAAACCCTCCCAAAACATCCAACCAAGACACACAGGCGTGTTTCTTCCATCTCTAGGTGTCTGTAATGAACAAGCTTGGCTTAATCAACAACACCTCATCTAAAGGAGGAAAAAAATAAGGCAGCATTTGTGTGTCCTAATCACTGCCTCTGACTCTGAGGTGTTTATCAGCTCTGATCCATCTTCCTCTGAGGGAAACTGCCTATCACAGAAATTCATTTTCCCATGTTTGCATTCTGAGTCCACACATCAAAACATCCAGTTAACTCAGGGCCTCGCTGTTTGCATGGGCATATTAATGCAGCTCATTACATCTGAATCAACAGAGCAAAAAGGCAAGGATATAAGATTATTCGCTAAAAGCAGAATAAAAAAAAAAAGTACTCGGAGGGAAAGAAACTTATTTGTGAGCTAAGGCACTCTGATTCATCTTTATGCATTTGAAATATTTCCTAGTTCAAACACCTTAACTCAAAATACCTTTCAGGGCAAGCTCAAATACGTTTCATCTGTGCCCCAGGTGCTGATCGAGTTGCTGGCATTACAGACATCAAGTGATAAATGTGAAACGTGCAATACGTTAAAAAGACATCACTGTCTGGTTGGAATGATTTGCAGCTTTAGAAAAGATCCAGATGCCATAAATATGAAAACAAAGCACGACAATGAAGGGGAGTATGAATCTGTTCTAGCATGTTTTAGTGCGCAGTCAGCCAGACACATTTAGGAAGAGTCGATTTAGCCATGGTCAAGATGACCTGCTGAAGTTCAGAGCATCAGAACGAGGAAGAAAGGTGACTTTAGGGACTTTGAATGTGAAGCGATCTGCTGGGATTTTCTCTCACAAACACCTCGAGGGTTTACAGAGGAAATATCCAGTGAGCATTTTTCTGGTGCCAGGTCAAGGGAGAGTGGCTTGAATGCTGATAAGAGGGCAACAGTAACTCAAATAACCACTTGCTACATCGAAGGTATGTAGAACAGCAACTCTGAATGCACAGCACATGTCAAATCTTGAAACAGATGGGCTACAGCAGCAGAAGACACTGGGCTGTCACTCCTGTCAGCTAGGAACAAGAAACTGAGGCTACAATTCACACTGACTCACCGAAACTGCTGAAAAGAAGATTGGAAAAATGTTGCCTACTCTGATGAGTCTCGATTTCTGCTGCTGGTGTGATAGTGTGGGGGATAGTTTCTTGGCACACTTTGGGCACCTTAGTATCAACTGAACATTGTTTAAATGTCGCACCCGACTCGATAATTGTTGCTGACCATGTTCATCCCTTTAGACCGCTGTACCCATCTGCTGATGCCTGCTTCTAGCAGGATAACGCACAATGCCACAAAGCTCAAATCACCTCAAACTGCTTCCACAGTCACAGATCTCAAACCAACAGAGCACCTGTGGGATGTGGGTGTGAAGTAGTCAGACTTGAATGTCAAGGAAGGTGGTAGGGAAGCAGACATTTCAGGTTTCCACAGTGGACTCCATCATACGTGAAACTTAACAAAACTCCCCCCAAAGTACCTTAATCAACAAAACTCGAAAGTACATGGATGCAGTAACACAGCTCACGCCTCCCCCCTCATCTGAAGCTGGCAGAGACTGGTTATATATAGGCCCATCAATTTCCCCTCAATGAGTCCAGCCAGTACCACTCACTTGAACTGAGGGACCTAAAACTCTACACAGATGACAAAAAATGACAAAAATCTGCTCTCACTTCTAATTATCACATTTACACAACTAAACGGCTCTATTTACAAAAAAAAAAAAAAGTCTAACAAATCCCTTTAGACCTTGAAACAAACAAAAGGAAGCATTTCTATGGTAGAACAAACCCCCCCTCTTGGTTCCACCTGCTGATGTCATGTTTGACAAATCAGGAAATGCTAGGCGGGCTTTCCCTCACACCTGACCTACATGAAGACTGAAAAGAAAGAACAAAGGAAGTATGAACACATGTCAAAATCGGCAACATAATAAAATATAAAGAAACATGTAACTGAGTATTTGCTTTCATTTGCAGAATGTTTGTTTTGCCAGCAGCAGAATGTTTACACAAACAAACCCGGGATAGTTAGAGCATGTTACTTTGTTACTTTGTTACTTTGTTACATTGTTACTTTGTTACTTTGTTACTTTGTTACATTGTTACTTTGTTACTTTAAATATAGAGACAGAATAATGTGCATAATGTGCAAAAACAAGTCAACACATCTGGGACAAGTGGAGAGCATTACAACTGCTCATCCACTTTGCCACAGTGGGAGCAGATTTGTATGATGGAAGTACAGCCAACAAATCTGCAGCAACAAATACTTCCAGCACCTTTCTGAACCTTATTGAAGAATTAACACAGTTCTGAGGGTGTACGGAGGTCTATCCTGAAATTATCAATCTAGTGTCCAGTGAGTGTTTGTATTATGTAAAAATGTCTCTTATTATGTTAAAGCGTAAGTGTACAAAATACATGGAAAGCAAACTGCATCATAATTTGTCTATTTTAATCAAAGAGATGACGCGGCGTTAAACTTCCAAGCTTAAACACAGCTGTCACACGGGGACCAGTTGGGCTGTTTGTGTCCAGATGTACTCTCAGATCAGTTCACATGGTTGAGCTTCTGATATATTTATCTTGTGAGTTGTTGTCAGGGGAAGCAGAAAGCGCATCGTGTTGGAATTCATGAAATAAAGAAGATGAAGCAGTGACAGTGAGGCAGCTGAAAGCGATCGTGACGTCCATCGTGAATTACATGGCCTCATGCAGCTCTCGGCAGTCGCCGTCTGCAGGTAAATCTATACTTTGCTTTAGAATGTTTCAGTAGCACCGGCTTACACTCGCAAATCTCTGTTTTTGTACCATTTGTGTTCATGTGATGGTCAAAATTCAAGATTCTTTATTTGTCACGTGCACGGTTATACAGGTATAACACTCAGTGAAATGTGACCTGACACGTCGACAGCTGTTACAGTCTCCAGTGTTCTTACAGAGACATATCATAGAGACATATTAATGTTTATACAGTAGAGGTATTGATCAATAGTGTAGGACTGATACTTTGTTTCTATCCTCTGGGTTCAGTATGTAGCTCCCTGGATTGTGATAAATGAATTATCTTTCTTGTCTGAACATTTTGACCCTCACAACTATTATTTTAATAGAAAATATCTCATTTAAACAACAGAATGTGCTGTGAGACACATTTACATTGTTACTTGTACTGGTATTAGTACTGGTAATATTAGTATCGGTATCTTGCCCTGTAGTTACTTGGTGTAGTACAGAAATCTGTAGTATTGCAGGGCTCTATTATAAAGTGTCTACAGTGCTTACGTTGAAATATTCCATTGTAACAAATCAGAGTTTTTCAGGTATTTTCTGCTTGATCAGCAGATCTCAGGATGTCATTAGTTTAATCAGTTTGTAAAGAAGACATTCTCCTTTGTTGCTCTGTCTTCATTGAATACATTACAAAGGGATTTACGGGTCTTGACATGCAGTCTTAAAAAGACATATAAATGAAATCATCACTGGGAAACTGTAAAGCTTTGAAAATTTTAGCTATTTTATTTTTCATTTTTTCTTGTTGAGATTTTATTAAGCTGACTGGAACAAGTTTCTCTTGTAAATGAGACAATGGCTCTTAATGGGATAAAAAAGGTTAAATAAAATAAAAGTAAACAGTTCAGCTGCATTTACATCTGGGTAACCTCATTACAGGCACCACTGAGGGTAGGGCTGCAGTGACTTAACTAACCTGCCAGGAGCATAGCTGGTGCCATGAAGTCGACTGTTAGCAATGCATCATGGAAATCCAGCTCAAAAAAGACTTTTCACTCAGAAAATGTGCATTTAAAAAATGAATTAAGTGAGCGTCACAATCTAAAACTCCAAATAACCTTTGTTTTTATAAAAACCTAAATAATAAGAGCTGTACTATTGATTTTATTTTTTATTCCATTCTTGTGTTTTGGGAGCTAACAGGAAGTCAGCCTGTTTGGCCAGTGGAGGCCTCCATCATTGTGTCCATGTGTTCAGCTTAAAAATGACTTTAGTGTGAATCCTCTGGGGGCCAAGAGCCAAGAGTGACCACAGCTGAATGATGTTATTGACTTGGTGTATATCACGGGTGGATGTGACTGAGCTCCTGCGGACATTAGTCACACCCGTGTGGTAGCAACTCATCATTGATGGTTTCAAGCATATGACCTGTGAGCACAGACAAATCACAACAAAGGATCTGATACAGCCGCCTGTGTAGCTTTGTTAATTATTAAACTATATTAAAATTAAAAAACTAATAAGTTCTAATAAGAGTGAAGCCCTTTGCTGGAGTACACATTTTGTGGGCTTTTGACTGTATTTTGCACCACAGTGTGTTGCAGGTTGCTCAGAACAGATTGTGTCATTAGAGCGGTTGGTCATCATTAGCAATGAGATTGTTTACAGAATGTACTTGAATGAAATGTGATGATTAAATGTCTGTATTTAGGTTTATTGGTGTAACCCAGTAGAGATCAAATTGGGCTAAAATGAGTTAATTAATGCTAAAGTAGAACAGAATTTAACAATATTAATGTCACATGTACACAGGAAGACTTGAGAGCTCCCTCTAGTGGTCCCTAAAAAGGTTTAAGGCAATTCTGCTTTCTCTTCACTTTTCAGACCTACAGCTTACGTCCATGTATTTTCTACACGCTGCTGTGTCCCTCGCTGGATTGCCAAGAGCCAAAAAAAGAGAAAAACTAGGTAGACCCAAGAATAATTGATCCAAAATGCAGTGACGGCGCGCTAACCTAAGCCTCAAGATTAATTTGGTCAATTAACAAGCAGCCTCTGCGGAAAAGAGCAGCAATGTAGTACAGATAATCTCGTAAAGTCATGCACCAACAACCTAAAACTGTTATTAATGAGAGAGGGTGATTCCCCAGCGCTCAGGTTTATTCAGATTCACGTTTTTACGGACTTACTGATACGCTCAGGCGCTGAAACAGCAAAAAGACACCCCACTGGCTCCAAACGTCCCCAGAAACAGTTTAAACTGCGAGGACCTTTTTCTGACACCATTCTGCATTAATACATACGGACAGACCCTTTTTCCTTGTAGGGCCCAACCACGATTGTTGCTGTGTCTAGACAACCCACACAGTTTAATCAGTTTTAAGCAGTTTTGGCCCTTCAGGCATTATGATACGATATTAGATGTTAGTCACCTGTGTTTGACAGCGCCTAGGGAGCAGTAAAAGCAGTAAAACTGTGTTGCAAGGCAGCCGTGTCTGTTTAGACAGCTGCTTTGGCTGAAATATATACATGATGGGCCTGATACCGTAAATGAAACCAATACTGAAGTGACAAAAATTCCAATTCTTATAATGTTCAGTTGTTCACACCTGCAGCAAATCAATGCCAATTAGACTCCTAAATCAAAATGACCAACTTCACAGTGTTATAGTACATTTACGGCTGGTACAACAACTGGCCTTTTATCAGCTGCCATGAATAGTTGAGCCCTTCATAACAACTACAGGGGTGTGGCTGCTTTGATTGACAGGTGTCCTAAGACAGCTGTAGGTGATCAGTACTCGTTATTCTTGGCGTCACACTTTGTAAACAGCAGATATGTTTAGGAACTTTTAGGAACTGATATTTTAGATAGCTTAGATCGACAACCTGTTCAAATATGCGAGTTTCAAGCTCCACAAATCTATAATAGAACGTCCGCACACATTCAGTCACAGCATTTCGGTCTGTGTGACCTTTGTCAGGTACAGAGACTATTTTCCCCAAAACTGTTTTCCTCTATGCACCTATCATTGGTTCAGATGTGCAGTTTCCTAAAAAATGAAAAAAATATACATTAAATATGCTGTTCCGACCATCTTTTATATACAGATGTCTACAGATAGGACTGTGTGGTGCTTTCAACACAGCTTTTATTTAGATTTTTTACTTTCTTATTGTTTCGTTACCACAAAAACTGATTGGTGGCACGCTGCCATGCTTTATCACATTTCAGCCACAGCTAGCACAGGTAATCTTTCCTTTAGAAACTGTGGGGTTTTTAAACCATTCACTTATTCACTCATCATTCTTTCATTTGCAAATCTGCTTCCCACTGTGTCAATATTTGCGCTTGGCATTAATGCGCTGCAGCTGCATGCTCAAGTATTAAACAGAGGATGGAAGTAGAGACAGAGAGGAAGAAATTCACAAACCACTCGCTGTTCTGCTTTCTGACATCTGCGCCTTCTGAGCTCTTCACAAATCAGAACAGGCTGCCTCCTCTTCCTCAGACAGGTCTGAAGATGATGCGCTGTCAGAACATCTATCAATAAAACACATTTCGCACACACGCACACAACCTGACATAAAGATGAACGGCACACATCAGTGTTTCCATCTTCTGCTCCGTATGGGACCCTACGGAGGGGCCTCCGCTGCAAAGAGGAGCCAAGTTCAGTTCACGCTGCTCTGTCATGACCATAAAAATTATTGATAATAACTTATATGACATGTCTGCGCTCAGAGGAGGAGTTCTGAGAGATGCTGGAAATTTGGTGAGAAAAATGCAAAAGAAAACTCAAAGCAGGTGAAAGCAGCGGTTTTATGGCTCGTGCCCTGAAGTAGGCATCCAAGGTTAAGACCGCCGTCTCCCAACATCCTTGAGATGCTGGGAGTGTGTCTGAACAGAAAGCAGAACACAACACACACACATGCGCAGAAGTGTACATACTCAAAATCGGAGGATTATTTTCATTTCAACTCCACACAGACCTTATTACTCGTGAGCCCTTGATGTGTGACTGGCAAATAAAACAGGAAGCTGCAAAGAATGATGGGATCATGGGGCTGAAGGCTGACACACCTGCGCTGAACTCATCTGCAGAGGTGAATCTGGACCTGAAATCAGATCCAGATTCACTGTGGCTAAGCCCAGGATTAGTTTGTTGCAGCACAGCCTTGGTATTTGTGTGGGAGACTGAAAAAACCAACTTTTTAGCTGTGATTTGTTTGTCTGACTGTTTTTTAATGTATTTAATTTAATTTTCTTTAAAAAAAAGTAATTTGAGATAAAAAAGCGAACAAAAATAGGCAAAAATAACTCAGTTAATGATGAATAGAAATGTCTAATTTTATTTATTTGTCTTCAGGAAAAGTCCCAATTTATATAAAAAGCTTTTATCTTTCGTAATAAATAATACAAAATCCCATTATCGTCCTGGTGACTGTCAAAGCTAAAGGCACAATTCTCCTCACGGAGCTCAGTTCTGTGCACAAAAAAGCAAAGTGAACCGGGCTCCAGGTGAACTCTGGCAACCTTGGCATGCAAGAGCAGGCTGCACTTAAGTCCAGTGAGATGTTTACCTCTCCAAACTGGGTTCAACCTCGACAAATCTCCAAACCAGGGGTTACAGGAGGATACAAACAAAGACCGCAGAGTTCAAGGGCCTCAGATTGAGGCCAGAGAAATGTTTCTGTCACTGACCAACCACAGCAGTGCAGTTAGCCGTGTCATTTTGCTGTCCTGTCCTCTTGATAGATGGGTAGTGGTGAACCTCAGAGGACTCACACACATGCACACACACTCACAAATCACACGAAGGCCTGAGTCAGCCTGCGGATGCCTCTCAGCACATGTGCGTTTAAATGAATGTGTGGGCACGCCGCGTTGCTCCGGAGGCAGGATGCCGTTTCCACATCCTTCTCTGCCTATAATTAGCTGTCCCGATAAAACACCGGTTTGCTGGCGCTTGCAGGATCAAACAGTGATGAGCAGGCACCTCTCTTCACAGCACACTGCAGACGCCAGGTGGCTGTCCTTGAGTTGAGTGCTGGGCTATATGCAGTACGCATCTGGAGGGCAATTAATCAGAAAAGGCAATTGTGATATTATATGATGCCACTCTTGCAATCACATTACTGGAAAGACAGGCCTAGTGATTGGATGTAAGCTTTGATTTGTGGTATTAAGGAGATGTGTAATTGTTTAGGGGGTTGATTCCAGTTTTATATTTTCACCGTCTCATCTCATTAAAATGCCCTCAACAGGCAAAGACTGACTCTATTACAGCGGCTGCTTCGCTTTCCTGCATCTGTCATCGTGCAAATGCTGAAAGTGTCGCACGTGCCTGCGTACACAAACTGTAAATTACAAGCAGGCGAGGGACTGTATGACAATGCGCTCTTATTGTTTTAAAGGAAGGCGAAGAGAGGGCCATTAAACCTCTTCAATCCTCTCTAGGTGCTGCACTGTCAGATACTCCACTTCTTAAATCGAGACTGAACTATAGATAGCTGGTTGGAGGGGTTTGTATGTCCCAGTCATCATGGGGGCTTTTGCCCCTTGTAGAGTCTCCTAAGGTGAACTGGTACTGTGTGATGGGCCAGATGAAGAGCCTGCCTCAATGGAAGGAAATAAATGAAGGGGCCAGTTTATGCAGCCCAGGATTGGGTCCGGTGCTGAGCTTCAGCTCATGGCACAGCCCGAAGAGAAGACATGGTCCCATCCTGGTGTAGGCCCACCACCCGCAGGACGCTCAATGTGTGTCAACGGCAGTCTAGGACAGAGGCACTGGCATCTGATCTGTCGCTACCGAGGCTGGCTCAAAATATGTACCCGGTTTAAATTGGTCTGTTAGGTTCATCTGTTGCAGGCATTCATCTCTCACAGGGCTTCTGCTACATTTGGATCACACCTTGGAAATTCAGTTCCGACCACTTGGAAGTGAGCATCGTGCACTGAGTCTCCTCCACTGTGTCAGAATAAGAGCGTTTAGCTCTGGTTTTATTTTGGGTACATGGGTGCGACTGCAAAGGAGTCAGATCTGGTGCAGATTGTATTGTTAGTGTTTGGCAGACATCCTCCCTCCCTGCTGACATTTTTTGGGGGGGAGGTGAGGAAGGCAAATATGGAAATGAAAAAAAAAAGAAGTTCCACTCTCTAATATTTAGTTGGACCACCTTTAGCACACATGCACAATGGCAGTGTGACAACAATGGTTTTTGCATTCATTTTTCACACAGATGTACTGATGGAAGGAGACTTGAACTACTGTTTAAAATCTCTCTGACATACTAAATACTCTCAGCTGAGTTAAGGTCTGAACTCTGTGGTGGGGAATCCATGAGTGAAAATGATATCTCTGTCACAGTTTGATCCCGATGCAGTCTCTGTTCACGGAAGAACAACATCCACTGATGGAAAAACCTAATCGTTATATTTAGGTGACCTCATGTTTGTGTGGATATAACATAGCAGAACCTCAACCAAACCAAATGAAGCCAGATCACAGCTCTGTGAGCAGTCTGATGGGAGTGTTGTTCTTAAGCCTACACAGCTTTTTTAATTAGTCTTTGCATTGTGTGTTTGGAAATTCTCTTATTCTCACTTATATGTTTTTTGACTTTTTTATGATTTCACCAAATGTCTTCATTGAAGATGATGTTTCACCTCCACCTTCCGTGTTTTACTAAAGCACTGGATATTTCTTAACCCAGTTTAAGAAGTTTCATCCATCTTTAGCCAAATGAAAGAAGTTTTCTTTTTAATTTGGCTGAATCTGAGCAGGGAGTGTCGCCCTGCACGCTTCATTTCACCCAGCCACTATCAGCAGTAAATGCAAGTGGAGCAGATCCACCGCTGGTCAAATACAGTTAGGTCCATAAATATTTGGACAGAGACACCTTTTGTCCCAGCTGTGGTTGTCTACAGCTTTAATTCAGTCAGCTGAACAAAAACATTGCATAAACATGTGAGCATGTTTAACACAATCCCTTCATTTCAGGGGCTCAAAAGTAATTGGACACTTGGTTGAAAACCATTAGCTGCCAATGACGGTCTGAAATGTTGAACTCATGGACAACATGTTTACTTTATGCCAACCTCCCTGAGAATGGTTTGGACTTGACTAGAAGTTGTGAAGGAGTTTTTTCATTATAACTTCTTCATGCATGCTAGTTGTCTCCGATCGTCTTTTGGGCCTTTTGGTTTTGCTGAGCTGGCCTTTGCAGTCATTCTATGTAAGAATCCAAACATTTTTCCTTTTCAGTCTAATGATGGCGGGCCTCACTTGCATCTGTCTCTTTGGATCTCATGTTCAAAGTTCCAGTGAAAAGCTACCAAATGCAGGTTCAAACACTGGAATCAACTCCAGATACTTAATTCATTATGGGATAAATATCCAGTTTAGTTCAGTTCAACTCAGTTTTATTTATATAGTGCCAAATCACAACAGCAGTCACATCGAGGTGCTTTTTATTGTAAGCGAAAAACACCATCTGCATAATTTTACAGAGAAAAAGCCAACAATCAAACGAGCCCTATGAACAAGCACTTGGCGACAGTGGAAAGGAAAAACTCCCTCTGAACAGGAAGCAGCCTATGGCAGAACCAGGTTCGGGGAAGGGCAGCCAACTGAAACATGGGACAGAAAATGGGGGATTGTGTATAAAAAGTACCGTAATTCCTAAACAGTTAATACTTCTGTTGAAAACTAAGCTTCATTCATGTCTTGATTACTTGATTTAAAATTCGGTGCAGATGCAAATAACAAAAATTCTGTCACTGTCCAAAAATGTGTTTTTTCTTTATTTATGACTTTGTGTTTACCGTTAATTGCTCACAACAGTGTGATTGACTGTGAGCATGATGACATTAACATGAGCATTCATATGTTGGGCACAGTCTTACAGCACATCTGGGAATCCTGTTTGTATTTCCCACCGTGAGGTGCTGGGGACGCTGTTGCAGTTTGAATATCTGACATGATTAGCACAGAGCAGCGTATTTTTATGAATTAACTTCAAGCATCTGTCCCCACCCCAATCATTTTTAAACAGTCCCTTAGTGGCACAGTGTGAATCTGCCGTGTCAGTGCCTGTTAAACTGCCGCTCCAACAACCTGAGAAGAGACGAGAACATTTTTCATGCTAAAAAGGTAAAAGTGGGTTACCGGCAGGAGGCTGCATGGATTTTGAGCCTTGACTACACGCTGTACTTAAATGTCAAGATATCCCTTTGGAAAGATTCAAGGTCACAGTGTTCCAGAATATTTTAACCTGACATGGTGAAAGTTCAGATAATGTAACAGGAGCTTTTACATTTACTTTTTCTTCAGAATCACTTTGAAAATGTCGGGAATCTTAAAACGAACTGTCAAAAACAATATCTGAAATAATGTTGATCAGACTGGGTTTTATTATAATTCTGAACCATATTGTTACTTTACTCCACTTTTGCTTTTTCTTGCTTAAGCCTTTACTTTAAACTGTCGTCACTGCAGCTCTGCAATGACAATGAAACTCATTTACAGCCTGCAGTGGCCAAGTGCCTGAGGCTTAAAGCTGCTGTGTTAAATTGACACTTTTGGCTTTGTCTGGCGGAAGCTTTTGTGATAAAGAGAAACTCTCATTGTAAACTGTCATTAAAGAGGCAACACTTTACTTACACTTTGAAATCCTGTCTACTGCACCAACACAAATAGTGAAAAAGAGGTTATAATTGGCCATCATGCAATGATAATGGCTGTCGTGTCAGCCCCTCACAATGGGCTGTTTCGCCTCTCCCTTTATCCGCCTGATTCTGTCTCCCTCACGCTGTCTGCTATCTTTTGAGAAATAGAAAAAGACGTCAGCGAGACACAAAGATACTAACAAGTGGGGAGAGAGAGCGACTGAGTCAAATAAGAAGGAGAGGCACTAATCTGACATGATCAGACTGGCAGTGTGTCCGTTGACTTCAGGGTCAAGGAAAAGCCTCATGTGAACTGTGTGGGGTGGAGGTTGGGGCCCACACTGCAGGATGTGTGAGGGCAGGGGAGGTGAGAGGCGAGGAGGAGGATGGGGAGGCAGGAAAGGGTAGAGGTGGCAGGAGACCCAAGGTAGAGAGTACAGAGAGCAGTGAGCTTTGTGGCTGCTGAATTGATTATGTGCGCGCAGCACACGGTAAGACGGTCAGAGTTTTCCTATTAAATCTATAATCTGTTGCAATATCATTAATGATTATATTGAACTAAACATGCGTTTAATTCATACACATGGATCAGGATGTACTGACATAAGACTGCGCTGCAGGTTTGGGACAGACATTAATTAATGGTAGCAGGTAAAGATTGTTGCTTCCTGGATGGATCTTTGAATGTTCTCCTACCAACAGGCTTGATTTCATCTTTCTGTGGAAACAAAACAAGATTGAATGTAAACCAGTGAAACACGGAACGTCTGTTTGAAAGGCCAGATCGATCCATACACTGACAGCATCAATAACAGCGCCGGTGTCAGATCGATACAGACGCGATAGGTCGATGTGTTGGCTGTCGCGTCAAATTTCTAAAGTTTCACATGAAAAGTGTGTTTTACTGTGTTAACCTGTTGTTGTGGAAAGAACAGATCAGACTCATTTAATGGTCAGAATTGGCAAATTAATTATTATTGGTCTCCACAGAAGCTCCAGAGCAGTGGTTCCCAACCTTTTGGAGCCACGGCACATAATTAGAAAAATCACGCGGCACACCACCAAACGAAAATGTCACAAAAAGCATATTGATCATTTCCCCCTGAGCACCAGGTATAGCGGATTTGGCTCGGTTTGTGCCCAGTGTACCTTTGTTGCTTTCTTCTGACCACTGCTCATGCTCGGCCTTCATCTGGGTCCGAAGCTTCTCCAGGACTCAGGTCAGACTGACAACTTTTCAAATATTTATCTATTGCCATTACGTGCTGCGGCGTCTCACGGATTATTATGTAACTTCTTCGTTTTCTTCTGTTTTACTGACATTGGCAGAGACACAAATCTGTGCTTCACATAGCAAGATACTAACTGAGAATATAGACCTCGGTATTAACACAGAACCCAAAAGATTTCCATTGATAATGAGCCTTAATTGCATATATTAAACACAAAGCATCAATGAATGAACCACAAACAGAAGCTGTAGCTTTAGAGGCTTTGGTTGTTCTGAGCCTCGGGGCATGCGCCTCCTAATCTCATGAACTTTTATCAGTGAGTGTTAAGTAGAGCTTTAGTGTGAGATCAGCTATGCAAGCATTTTATAGTTCCTCTCGTGTACTTGCATCATTTTCCAGCCTTTTCGCTGTGTTCTGTGAGTGACCAGAGACATGCAGCAACTTCAGTAAAGCCTCCTTCAGTATCCTCCTCACATGCATCCAGTAATCAGAGTTTGCGTGCCCAGAAAGAACAAAAACAAAGACTCGAGTTTTCCCATTTGCTCTCAGTGGGAAATCTGTAATGTGAGGGCAAAGGGCAAAGGGCTCAGTGCGCTCCTGTCTGATAAGTCAGGGCGTTCGGTGTTAGTTGCATTGATGAAAGAAAATCCTTTAAAGGGTTTAACTTTTCACGCTGCTGAAGCCAATACGGATTTTCTATTGGGTGCCGGGACAGTTTCAGCCCTCTCACTCTTTTCATTTTCCTCTGTCTTTGTTTCTCTCCCGGTAATTCATCCTCCCTGTGAAATTCTTTCTCTTTCTATCTCTCAGAGTATCCTTTGGGTTATTTCTTGGGTTGCTCTCCCTTGTTTTCACATATTGTACCTTTGCTGTGGGGCATCAATACCAGTCCAGAGTGGACAATTTATTGCGACAGGAGGGGGATGAAAATACCTGCCTGACAATCAATTCTCCTCGAGACTACGTCTCGAATCAAAATGTATCTCCATTGTTGATTTCATCTCACATCTTACAGACGTGTCTGTGCTTCTCTCAATCAATGACGAACATTTCTTTTTATTTTATCTCCTTGTCCGACCTGAACCCCGGTCTCATGTTTCAGATGTAACATCAACACAAGAAGGGAACAGTGCATAGCAGAGGATTTGCAAATGCAAGTGGAAGTCAAATAAAAGTGGAGACATTGTTACTGTGAGAGGTGGTTTTGTTCACAGGGTTCGCTTCGTCGTAACAGGAAAAACTCCACTAAAGGACAAGATAATGATTACATTGAGCTCAGCTCAAAGATGTAAGGAGGCAGAGAAGAGCTGCGGGCATGTTGTGCCCATTTTCACAGCAGTTTCTGAAATGATTTCTATAACTTGTGGCGTTATGTGAAACGAAGTGGGATGTATACCACGCGTACTAAATTCATGCTTTGTGCTCAAAACATCAGGGACTCAATGAAAAGTCTTTTTTTTTACCTCTAATGTGTTGTTTGCATCTTGCCACTGTCGTCTCAAGCAATTTGTGTTTGTGTTTGTGTCAGTTTTGATGGACGTGTGGAACCAAAGTGCTCACTTTATCGTCCTCCGTTTTGACAATAAGAGAAAGTCAAACAAGCTATTTGCAGGGTGTCAGTGTTGCACTAAGCACTGCAGCAAAGACTTCTACCTACTGCCTAATCTTTTTAGCATGAGAGAAGCATGCAGGTTTTCACCCATTAGCACAAGATTAATCTAATTTGGTTGCGTTAACTAGCTAAAGGCTGAAATGCTATTCTGTAGACTGGCCTCAGAGTTGTCCGGCTAACCCGCACACCACATGCCCGCTGGACCTGGTAGCCGCTCCTTCCTCGCCAAACCGCCGTTACAAGCTAAGGTAGGGCTGTTGTAGCTTATAGTGTAAACAATTCAAATGCCAACACTAAAAGCAAATCTGCATTTAACAGCAACTTCTGGTATGCTAACTATAGATTTATTAAAACTCTTTGTGTAAAAGTTTAAATATCAGCTATTATCGACTATTTTTACATCTTTTGCTGGAGTGTCATGTTTGCTGTTAATTATAATAGAATAAAATACACTGCGGATGTTCAATAATATGTTTAAAAATAATTTAAACCAATTTGTAGCATACAAAAACTGAATGGTGATTATTATTTCTACACCCATGTATAAAACAGGCTAACTGTAATGTTGGTATGCAAGTGTAATATGTCCAAGGTACTGTACTGCAGGCAGAAACTGTACATCCAGTGTGCCACATAATTATAATCCTTTGTTCTCCTGGAAACCTTGTGCTCGAGTGGCATCGCCTAAGTGCTGTTTGAAGGACAACCAAGAGCTATTTTCTTTACATGTCAGCAAATTCAGATTTTCTTACCTCGAATAGAATTTTATGACCAAATTGAATAAAACAAAGTTTGACATTTTTGAAGGTGACTTTGACTGATGAATGTAAAAAGTTAACGTTATATAAGATGCAAAGCTACAAAGCATGCACAACCCAGAGTCACATACAGAAGCTAATCTGAACAGCAAAAGCTACCAAATATGAGAAGAAATAAAACAGATATCTCCTCCTGGTGTACCAAGGAGTAAACAACATCGCCCCACTCATTGCTTTTGTCTGATATATACTCCTGACCATATGTTATCTTTAACAGGGAGCATGTGAGTGTGGAGTGAGAAACCCCCCTGAGGGTATCAACAAACAGGCAGCCCTCTGACCCCCACTTAGAATAAGGGCTTTCCATCTTGCCCTTGGAAGATCTCTGCTGTCACTTAAACGGCTAATGCCTCCCATTCCCCCTGATGCAAAAAAAATTAGGGGGTCTAATATAACAAAGTGGCCTGGCTTTTGGTGTTTTGGGGATAACAGATTGTTTCCAAAGTAGTGGAAGGGGGCACGCTCATCGTGAAGATGCCTCATCAATCATCATTTAACAGCTTTTAAATGGGTGTGTGCCTCCCTAAGGGATTTTGCGATTGAACTGCCAAAGATATAAAGGGCAAGCCTACTGTGTGTTTTCCAGCCTAAGCAGTTTTTAAAGTAACTCTGTGCTCAACTCATCCTCAGACTGAGGGGGTGGGGGGGGGGATGGGGGTGTTGGAAAATTCCCCTACAAACTCCACATACTTGCTAAATAGTTTGAGCAATCAGGCCAACTTGCAGTATAAATGAGTTCCTGCTGACACGCGATGGACACTCCTCAGCGAGAGCCGGCATTAGGCTACTTTATACATGGTTTCAGTGTAAATGGGGAGGGGAGAATGCTGATGAAGACGTGAAGAGGGGTTTTTATGCCCTCTTCATCAAAAAACAATTACATGCAATTTCTGCAATCCACATCTCCTGCAGTAAACATTTCAGGGAAATCAGAAAAGCTGCACATCAGTCAGTTAATTGCTAGACGTGAAATATGCAGACATACATACACATGCCTGAAATCTGTGCTTAGAATCCGATTCATCGCATTTATTTGTTTTTTTTTGCTTAACTGAACAGATGTTTTGCTCACAGTCATCAGAGATACTTTTCACCTCGCCCCTCCCACAAAGGTTTGTACCACTGCTATATGTTTGTGCGCAGCCGCGTGCTGTAGCTTTGTATAAGCAGAACAATGTCACCTCCATGGCCATCTTTGCAGGCTTTTTTATGTTAACCAAGCTAACCAAGTGCTCCTTATAGCTTCTATCTGACAAAACCACAAGAAGGATGTTTAACATTTCAACCGAGTGTCAATGAGAAAGACAGCGGGCGTGTCAAGCAATGCCTCTGAACAGCAAACCAAATATCTGCGTCTCACATATTTCCTCCTATTTAAATGCTTGACTTTGGACACAAACCTCTCATTTCCACTTAAGTGAAATGAAAGCACGTTGAATCGTTTGATCCTCACCCTTCAAACTGAAAAGCTACTCAACTTAGATAATTGTGGTGCTATTTCCCTTTCTTACCTCGATTTTCCAGGTTTGTTTTTGCATTTAGTGCTAAAGAGCCTTCTGAGATACCCAAAGCAGCTAACAGTATGACGATTATGTCAAGTGGGACAGCAGGCAGGTTTGTGGGGAAGACCAAATGCCAGTTTGTAAAATGGGTTTTGAGGAAATTTCTTAAATTGTCTTTGGGTTTCAACATTTCAGGAGAGCGTTTCACGGAGCTGGAGCCCCGACACGGAAGGCTTTTGGTCCACGGAAAGGTCTGAAGAACAAAGATTACAGGAGGGTGTGTAGAGACGAAGAACACGAGGGGCACGGAGGAGGAAGACTTGGAGGAGAATCTTGTAAATAATGCAGGACTATACCGGGAACCAGTGTGCGTTAATGAGAGTACCAGGATTTAGCCATAGTTATGAACCGCTTGTTCATTACCTGTCTCCAGGTGAGTGTAGGCCAAAGATAAGGATGATGTCCAGGCTGTGGACAGTTGTGGTTGGGCAGCTATGAAAGCCTTTCTTGGCATCACCACGTCCACCTAAAACAATCTTCCCTGTTGACAGGACAATGCCAGAGGTGGCAGTTTGGCTCTATTCTGAGGCAAAAGCAGACCAGCAGTGATGTACGAGGAGAAGTCTTGCTCAGTGACAGCTTGATGTGAGCCTCTGAATACAGAAGAGGCGAAAATTATTAAAACAGCTTCCAGCACATTTTACTCACACCGCAGCCAGTCATGTGCTGCACTTCATTGCTGTCCTAAAGACATTTCTCTTAAACTTGTCAACTGAAGTTAGTTTTTTAAAAGGAAATAAAGCATTTTCTTCTTTTTTTTAGTGCTACCAGCAATTTTACAGCAGAAAGGGCTTTTTCATGAACTGAATACGCCGTCATAATAACTCTTGATCGGGAGGATGAAATCTCCAATGTTTATTCACCGCACACGATGATGAATGGCTGCTCTGATGGTCTCCAGTGTCAATCAGTCAGGTTGACTCATTAGGTCAGCAGAGTCTGAGCCACAGGGGGATAGTTATTCAAATTTCTAAAAATATGCAGAGACAGTGAAAAACACCTTGCCCATGAATAACAATAGCCCCATACCACAACAGCTTCCTGTGTAGAATACAGTGGCTGTAATTCACAGAATATCAGTGAGACTCAGAGGCAGCTGCGAGGGGACTTTGACCCTTGCGGTAAATAAAAACACATTATACACTGCATATTAAAATCGGGAGCACGAGAACAAAAACATGAAATGCCAGTCATGAGCAAACGCAGTGCACACCGACATGCACCTGCACGGTGCCACACGCCGTCAGACGCAACACCGCAAACCTCCAGAATGCGGTTAATGCGAATTACGGCTCAGTTACACCAAAGTACAAATAGGGCAGCAACGCGCTGGCTCCGAGGAGAAATCGATGGTTGCCGAATGATTGGATTGAATTGTTTTCACGTTCGATGACTCAGAGATTGAGTGTGCAACCTCAGGGCAACCACTTTTGATCGCAAGCTGATTGCACAGGTTCCCCCTCTCGAATCCTCTCAGTCTCTGACACGACTGGTAAAGGTTAGCAAATAATTACTCTCTAATCTATCTTTATAGACGCAGACAGATTGTTGCATTTTATGAAAGAGGAGGTCCCAATAGGTGTTCTCCTGTTCAGGTACAGTATGTACACACTATGGAGTGTAAGGGTCAACTTACACATATACTTGATATACTTTACGCAGAATAAACTACGACTAAACATGTTGCAATAACTCATCTCTTTGCTATCGGAGGCTCGACTAATCTGGCTGTATTCTCCTTACAGTCTAACTGAAAAGTGCGGCCTGTGGCTTCTGCAGTTTGGCGCCCTGCAGAATCTGCACCACTGTATCTATGAGGTTCTGGTCAGTGTAAGCAGTTAATCTGAATTTCTTTTTTAATATGAATTTCTATGTATGCAGATTTGGAATAGACAACAACACATTTTTGATTTTTGTTGATTTATCACAGTTAATTACCCTGTTATTACACAGTTTGCATGCAATTCCCAACTTTATCCTGTTTTAAAAAAAGCTGATTGCAGACTGATACCAAAGTTACTCTGTAGACAGCAACCTTCTGCGAATGGTTGCAGACCTGCTTCCCGTCCTGATGCAAACATTTCACTGAAAATTAGATCAAGTATGTTGCATAATAATAACAATAATTTGGTTATGCTGTGATCTCCAGCCACTGTTTTAGCAGAATAAAATAGAATAGCCCTTTATTGTCATTGTCCATGTACAACAAAATTATTCCCCAGTGAGACTGTAGCATTAGTCCTTACTTAATCATATTAGTAATAAGCATTATTCGAAAATAAACTATTTTGTACAGTATGCTATTTTGTATCCAAACAATATGGTAAATGGCCTGTATTTGTATAGCGCTTTATTTAGTCCCTAAGGACCACAAAGCACTTTACACTACATCCAGTCATCCACCCATTCACACACACATTCACACACTGGTGATGGCAGCTACATTGTGGCCACAGCCACCCTGGGGCGCACTGACAGAGGCGAAGCTGCCGGACACTGGCGCCACCGGGCCCTCTGACCACCACCAGTAGGCAACGGGTGTCTTGCCCAAGGACACAACGATCGAGACTGTCCGAGCCGGGAACCGGCAACCTTCCGATTACAAGACGAACGGCCAACTCTTGAGCCACGATCGCCCCACATGCAGAATGAAATCAGATACAAGTGCTTCTGTGTCATTTTAAGAATAGTTCAGGTAGACTCAAAGTGAATTTGCATTCACACTATTAGCTTATGATGACAGCATAATGTTTTTGTGTAAAAAGTATGTTATTCTACAAACGTCTACTTTTAGTAGCTTTTTGATGAGCATTGAATTTTGCACATAAAATGATCTTAATGTGAGCAGATAGCACAAACCTCTGGACATAATCTGGGCTTTTATTTTGACATTTCCAGCTCAGTTATGGCACTGGTAAATGTGGTGCGAGCCAGTCGTGGCACAAAAGTGGACCTAACTTGGGCTATGGCGAGTGCAGCCTGGCCAGCTGTGGTGCAAGCGTCACATCACATCTGGCCTAAACTAGGTGGACCTGCGGCTCAGTCGCGGCACCAAACTTCATGAGCCTCACCATATGAGATATCTTCATCAAATAAGGTTTAGCAGCTTTAACAGAGAAATGTGTCATCCACTGATCATTTCACTCCCAGTCTTTGTACCTCTGCCTCTGCATGCATTGTTCGGGCCTTCCCTCCTCAGCAGATATCTGCGTTCAAGAGTCAGCCAGACAGTGAAAACCGGGAGGGGAGGGGAACAGAGGGGCGAGACCATAAACTCTGAGGATGTGCCAGCACTGTTATTTTCTTCATCACAGAACCCGCCTTGACACAAATAATGGAATGCACTGGCAGTCTTTCAGAAAGCCAGTGAGGGGAAAGTGGGCCACTGCCAACCTTAGGCTATGCAAATCCATCCGCAGCCGTTTGAGTTTAGAAATCTAATGATAAGACTGAACACAAATGCATTCCATCCTCTCTTTTCAATCTCTGACTTTTCTCTCATTTCCTCTCTCGATTTCTCATTTCTACTTGCCATTTTTTTCCTCTCCAACAGCTCTGTTACTGGCTCTGCCATCTGGTGTTGGTGCCCATGAGATGGACTCGGCTCTGGTTTGCAACCAGGGGAGCTTAGAGTGGGAGCCTGGCACGGCTGCTGCTGATTCCAGAATAATCTATGCTGCGCTGCTGTGACTCATTTTGCCTCTGATGGGCACCGTGACCACTCGAGCATGTGCCTGCAATTAAGCGTTCTGTTAAGTAAAAACTGCAATTTGCAAAGGCAAGCATGAAGGTGCACTTCACTAGAACAAAGTAAATTGAAGGAGTGGCGGAGGGATAGTGGGGGCTCATACGGATAAACCGATCTCTCCACCGCGAGGTTTTGATTTTGGCTTTTGCTGTGGTTTTGTGGACCAAGGTGCACACTGAAAATACTCTGATGACAGTAGAGATGTAGACTTTTGTAACACCAATATGGGGAACTCATAAAAATAACGTAATTTCTGGGAATACAGAACAGAAGACGAGCTGCATTTGAATTTGAAAAACAACCATAGGAAATTTGCAGTTTTGGTAAATTCATTCAAAAACAAAGCGCCGATCTGAAGCCGTCTTTGCAGCAGTGGTTTGTCCATTGTTTGCTGCTGCTGCTCAAAATGTTTTAATTTCTTTCACCACACAAAAGCTCTTCACGAGCAATGACAAGGGCTGCTGTCACGAGCTGATGTGACACATTACTGTATTTAGCACATATTTCGACGTCCGCTTGGAGTTTTAACGACGGGCTGTTATGATTTCACTTGGAAGTCTTCTCTTATTTTTATTTTTTTAATCCTGTCAACAGCGTCCACTTAATGTCACGTCCAGCTGGGTGGAGGACGAGCAGACGATTTCTGCATTTGTGCAGCGTGTCCTCACTCAGAGTGGGAGGAACTGTTTTTGTGGACGTGCTGCACTGTAAAAAGAATAACCCTATTCAAATAAAAAAAAATGATGTCCGGTTGTCACATCCAAAATATTTGGCTTTATAGAATCCAAATTGAGTCACTTGATATGACCTGATACTTTTATGTTGATATAAACAATATTACTAGACTTGACTGAAACTTTAAATTTTGCATTGATCCAAATTGATTTTTTTACATAGAACCATATTTTAATTATTGAACCAAGCTAATATATTGAAATTTAACCAACCTAATGTATTCACATTCGAACCAAATTAACATGAACTAATATGTTTGTATTGAAGCCAGGTAATTGATTTACATATATTCAAACTATATTTTTTACATTTCATTTTATTTCAGTTCAAAAATGCTCTGCATTTCCTATAAAAAACAAGACAGTTGGCCAACCAATTATTTCAAAATTATTTATTGTTCCAAACCATTTTAACTATAATCAATAGAGAGGATTAGTAATATACAGATTTAGTGCTACGGCAGAAATGATTAGAGAAATGTTTGTTTTATAAAACCTGCAATCTTTTGAAAACCAGTATAAAACCTGCAACCTGTCTAAAACTGGCATAAAACCATTATAAAAACTCTTTTTAAACCAATTTGCAAGTACTCAAAAATGTTTATATGTGCACTGTGCCTGTACAATGTAAAAAAAATAAAATAAATCTACACATGTATCAATGAAATCAACTTAAATCTCCCTTTCAAATGGGTGTTCTTATAAATTTTGAATGTAGAATACCACTGCAGGCGAACCAAGCAAAATAACCAAGCACACATGCACATGCATGTGCACATACACATGCATGCAAACACACTACTGTGCAGTGTTAAGTTCACAATTAAGTTTGCGAATCTTAGAGGTCATCTTGTTAAAGTCAAGCTCCATCATAATCTTTTGAAGAGCCTCAAAGGTGAACCTGAATCCTCGTGGATATTCCATATTAAGAGCATAACAGAGTCCAAAGACCATTGCCACTCCAGCTGCCACAGAAGGCAACTCATTCAGGACTTCCACACCATCAATGATTATCCCGATGTCTCGAGGCTGATGTAGGAGGCTTGAGTTGTCCCTGAAGACGAAGAGTGCCATGGTGGTTACTCTGCAGCTCTTCCTCAGCTTCATCTTTCTGGGATATCTTGAGGTAAAATATGGAACAAAATGTACAAGTGAAGAACTGAAGTCTGGCACACCTGATAAATCTTTGACCATAATAAACTACTATTTTGATAGTTGTTTGGTCACAGACTATTAGAACAATTATTTGACTAATCAGATTGTGAATTGCATAATCATTAAATTAAATCAATAGTGGAACATTTTCATAAATGTTCCACAAAGCCCAAGAAAAAAAAAAGAAAACAATACAGAACCCTAAGATATTAACTTGATGAGTTGATTAATCGTTGCTGTCCTACATTAATCACTGCATTTAATAGCAGAGTTGTCAAATTTACATCAAGAGACTGCATCTCATGTAGAGACAGAACAGATATGGACATACCATGTATTCTTTTATCAAGTCCTCAACACATCAGCAAGGTGAATGAGAGGATAATGAGGGAGAGTCTAGATTATTATGAAATGTTTAAAAAGGATGTGCAGTGTAAATGCAAAATGATACCTGTTCAGATTAAATGAAAATGTATGCTTCAGCCATGGAATGGATGGAGCGATCTGTGGTTCTGAAAGCATACAGAAAAAAAAGAATAATGTTACTTCTCTATAAAACACATTACATAGAAAAACCAAGAAATACGTAACATGACATACCAAACAGTCTACAGACCAGCCATTAGCAACTAAGTTTGGCATAGGGTCAATTTTTTGCTGTTAAAATTAAAATTTCTTCAGAAAATGCACATTTTTCCGAGCCGCGCCTGAAAGTCAATTGAAGGAATTAGTCTTATGTCACTGATCTTATATGCTGGCGTGTTATTTCTGTCTCTAAATCATGCACATTAATAATTATCTTTTGCGCTCGGTGTACACACACATAACACACAGATATTTATATGAAGAGAGACAGAGACAAACGTGCGCGCACAAACACAAGCTTGTGTCTAGAAACCGCGCGCTCACCAGAAAAATTCAAACGAAGCGGAGCACGGAGTTATACTATGAATGTTATGAACTATGAACTTATGCTAGCTAGCTGTATCCACCACCGATGCATCGTGGTAACGCTAGCTAGTTAGTATACTGGTAAAAAACGGCTTTTTGCCTAACTTGCATTCCCGACTGTGATGGTCGGTTTCTGGTAACCAGTTCTAACATTGCGCAGGATAGCTAGCTAGCTTATAGCCAGCAGCTACAATCATGCAAAAATTAGGGGTGGCTGTCGACCCAGCTTAAATGGGGTTATTTTCTGCAATTTTGGCAATACAAATTATAAAAGCTTTTGTAACACACTTGGCTTTACTTACGTTTATTTTCAGATGAAATTAATCAAAGATGTGACACGATGTTTCCAGCAGCCATGCAGAATAAAAATGGGTCCCGGTCTATTTCTGGTGGGCGTGTTCAAGTGCAAATCACTTTGACTCAAATTAAAGATATTATCTGTTCAACATGAAAAGAAATATATGTTTTGAGAGAAATCAAAAACTTTGCGTTGTGTCCTTTGTACAGATATTTAGTTTCATCCAAATCAAAAGTGGTATTTTAAAATGCAAAAAGAAAGGGTTTCACAATCAAATCAATGATTTTATTCTGTTTTGAATGGCACTTATTAGATTGAATGAATGACTGCATGTTAGACTTTTTTCAGTGTGGAAGAAAACGTCTTTTTTCTATGATTTCGATGAGATGACTGATACTGTCACCTTTTTAAAAATACAGCTGTAGGTCAGGAGACTTTAAAGTTCACAAACTGTAGCTCAAAGGCTGAAATCAATGTTGCTTTTTTCTGCTGGGGGAGGAGCTGAGCTGAGCAAAACTTTTAAAGGTCACAAATTCACTTGTTTGTAGTTGATTTTGTCATTACTAGAAGCCACAAAGTGACAGAAGAAACCAAGTGGCCCCTCATGTAAAAGAGTCAGTGGTAAAATCCACTGGATACAGCAGAGGCACATTCATTAACATGATAAATGAGTAGAAACAACCTCAGTAAAAGTACATCAGAGACAACAAAGAAGAAGTAGAAAAGCCAGGCCAGTCAAATGTATTTGTATTCAGACACGAGGAATTCAAACTGCTTTACTTTACATGTATGTCAGGATAACCAACTTTCTAATTTTGCTAGAAAATGTATCTATGTTTAGAAAATTGTTATTTCAAGTATTTTAATGATTATAACCTGTTACTTTATGGACAAAACAAATGCAAAATAAACTCAGAGTATCTTTTGCTAGCATCTTCTTAGCAGTCTGAAAAATCTGTTGTTGCTAAAAAAAGTACAACTTTAAAGAAATGTGTCCTGGATGATGGTTGGAGTAACAGACGTGCAGCATGTGTGTGTGAATGTATTGTGCTGACATTAAGTCTGCTATAAGGCTTTCTGTTGGTTTTCAACCGACCATGACCCCACTCTGCACCTCTGCAAAGTTTTATTAGAATCCATTCAAACCAATGAATCCAAACTTTTCAAGCCATTAATGCAAATGCTACAAAAAACATAACTTCCTTGGTGGAGGTGAAAATGATGTAGATACTTGTGAAACCCTGTTTTGTGATGAGGGACACAGCACCCACGCACAATTATGACTTTTTAAACACAAGATTGGCACTAAGCATAAGCATATCAGTATTTTCTGTGCTGGCTTTAGTTATCAGATCTGGAAACAACACACACCCCAAGCATATAACAGCGCTGTTCTTCTCCTCATACACCCCTCGGAGAATAAATAAACATCTTTTCTGTTACTGTTTAAGATTAGAATTTAAATGCTCCAAATATTCAATCTAATACACAAATCTTAGAGAAGTAGAAGCAAATTGCTTGAAGCGCAAGTGTGCAAGCCTTTCAGTTAGATTCAATATACAGCATAGACTGGAAAGGTAAAGAAAAGCTAAAAACACTGTGAGAGTGACTTAAAATATGCTATTGTATTTACAATCAACTGTTTCCATCCACAGTTAGATAACTGCGCTGATTAACCTGAAAAAAATATCAGGGATGCCAATTATGGCAGTAAATGAGAGAAAATGACAAATAATATGAGCACATAATATGTAATGATTACGTGCCGTTGGAAAAGCTAAAAATGGCTCATCCAGCAGGAGGATCACCCGAGGAAAAGAAAAGGAGATGTTAAAACTGGTTCAGTGCATTTTTCACCTTGCAGAGTAAACTCAAGGGCACAGAAGAAGACAAGAAAACAAATGCTGGTTTCAAACTCACGAGCACACCGCGGCCTTAGCGGGCACGTGTCTGCGTTTGTTCTAGACGGGGTCACGTACGTTACAGCTTCTGTGAAATCCACGGCTCATCTGACTCAAGGGAACGCGTCAGAGCAACTTGAGGTCTTGCTCATTGCAGCCTTGAAAAATGGCAGAAGCCTGGATTCTACAACATGCTGGTAATTTATTTTAAATATTGCTTTTTGTGATTTCCATTTTGTATTTCTCCTCACATGGTCAGCTGGAGGCGTAGCATGTAAATTCATATCTATTGTGTAAAAGTGGCTATGAAGGATTTATGAATAAATCATCTGAAAAACGGATGATTTATGGAGACCTGCGTACATGAAGCTTGTGTTAACACAGGACAGCTGCAATGCAAACACACAACTGCACAGGATGAAAGAAATCTTCAGTCACTCCACAGACGTGTCTGCTTCATTTATGTGTTTTCATCTAACCAAAAATGTCTGACACACACACACACACACGCACACACACACACACACACACACACACACACACACACACACACACACACACACACACACAGCAGGCTTACCAAGCTGCACAAACACACTTTCTTTATTCCCTCCTTCATAAATTGCTAATGAGTGACAAACATTTAAAGCAGTCCTATTACAGCAATTTTCAGCTCCACATTTCTATTCTTCTACTTGACTAAATAAGCTTGGCGTGGGTCACAGTTCAAAATCATCTTTATTTATCTTACATGTCATTGGTATAACCCCTCATCTCACCTACTGTCTTCCCTGTTTTAGCTTCTTTCCTCTGCCTCTGAATGACTTTGGCCATGTTCAGTAGGAGAATCTACCATTGTAGTACAGTACACACACACACACACACACACACACACACACACACACACACACACACATATATATTAGGGGTGCAACGATATTCGTATCGATATTGAACCGTTCGATACAGTGCTTTCGGTTTGGTATGCATATGTACAATACAACATTTTTAATTTATTTTATCAACTTTCCTTCTGACGATGCTGTCTGTGTTGAGCGCTCAGTGAATCTGCGTTCGACTACTCCGCCTAGGCTGCACTGTCGAGCGCAGATCCACTGAGCGCTCAACACAGACAGCATAGTCAGAAGGAAGAGCGCAGGGCAAGCTAGCGAGACAGAAGTTAAGCTCTCCTTACAACATGAACCTCCCCCACCCTCATTCAGATCTGGCGTTTGGAATTATTTTGGTTTTCATGTGACGTATGACCCTGAAGGTAAGCGAGTCATGGACTAAAGTAAAACAGTATGTTGGATGTGCCACGCAATGCTCAATTACATGGGTGGGAACTAGTGTGTTAGCGCAGTTAGCTCGTTAACGTGTTGGCCGTCTAGCCCCACGCACGGAGCGATCGGCGGTAGCTCGTTAACGGAGATTTGCCGTGTTGTGGCGTTAAGGTCATTTCAACGAGATTAACCTGAAAGCACTAGTGGGAACACAACGAATATGACTGCACATTTACGCCGACATCATCCTAGTGCAAAGACAAAAACAACAAGCATGCTACTAACTTTAGCCGAGTCATTTAGACAGCTGTTAGCACATGATTCTCCTTATGCTGCTGAGAATATAGCCCAGAAGAAGCGGATAGTATAGCTTTTATTTTGGAAAGAGCCATTTCTCTGTAATAAACTCTCTTTTCCAAAGATGAGTGATTCCTCAATCAGATACAGGGCTCGCAATATCGCTAGCCCGACGTCCCGGAGCTAGCGATTTTTTCAGTCGGGCTACCAAAATCTCTCTCTTCCCTGCCCGTCGGGCTATTGTAGGAAGGAAAAATATATGTCAATGCTTTTGCATTCTTTCAGAAATGTAGCTGGGTAATTATGTCATTGGCATCGGTGAGCCACTGTCAATATGTGACATATTGAAGTCGCGTTTGAATTTGCGCTTGTTTTTTTGCTTTCACTTTGCAATCGTGCGAACTGTGTATAGAGAGCGACAGCACTGATCTGTGAGTGATGATAATTTGCGCACCAATTCCTCTGACATCGTCTTATTAATTGTTAGCTTACTATGCAAACATGACAAGTGAAATCTCCCGCAGCTTAAACATGTGAGAGGTTGATCGCGCAGAGAATCGCTGAGCTTATGTGAGTGCGTGTAAAAGCAGCAGGATATATATTTTAGTTCTGCTGAGCCAAATAAGACAGGTCAGGGTGAAGAAGTGACAGCCAAAGAAAAGCTTACCACAAAACGGAGAAGTTATGACAAATCAGACTATAAGGCAAAAAGAAAGTGCAGCTTTATGGTTTCATGGACAAAATAATTTCTGTGGCTGCAATATGACGAGCTAAATAACCAGGGCTGCACATAAGTGGTCCGCAGGTGCGCATTCGCTGTCAAAATAAAAAACACGCACATGGGTTAGGGTTAAATTTAAAAACTGTACTTTTGAGTTAAAATATATATTTATAATTTTAATAAATGACAAATTAAAAAGGCATGAACATTTTTTTTAGTATCGAAAAAATATCGAACCGTGACACCAAAGTATCGAACCGAACCGAACCGTGAATTTTGTGTATCGTTGCACCCCTAATATATACAGTGTATATATATCACATTCACTTCTACAACCAATGAACCTAACATTACTAACTGCATCTTTAAACTGCAGAGTCTCTGACGGGGGAAACATGCGAGCTTATTTCTCTTTGCTGGTGACTTTTATGTGCGGGCAAAATACACGTAACGTGACACGAGAAACAAACGCAAACAGAGAGTATAACTATGCATTTACAGGGAGGATGATGAGATAAATATAATATATAATACGTAAGTAAGTAGTTTATTTATTAAGCGCTTTTCATAGACAGGCCGTCGCAAAGCGCTGTACACGAAGGTTCAAATAAACTGAATGTTAAGTAATAAAAAAGACAATATAAACAATACAAAGGTTCAAAAAAATATATATTAAAATTTAATAAGGAAATTAAAAGCTATTAGAAGCTATTAAACCCATTAAGGAAGAGGTAGAGTTCACCCACACATATATATGATCATTATAGTAAAATTATTATTATTGTCAGTAGTAATTGTAGCAGTAGTAATATATGTACCATCAAACCAACACTGCAGCAGGTGAAGAACCTGGTTTGAACGGTTTGGATTGGACGCTACAAACTAAGCTGCTCAGGGAAGCAACTCATGCAGAACTCTGCCAGTTTCAAGGCTGTCAGTCTGGATGTGACTGTGTTTACCTGAGCGTATGCGAACTGTACTTTATGAGAGGCGTAGTGCTCTGTGGTGTGCTGACAGCAAGAATCATCTCCCAACATAAATCTCAGGCTTTTTAAGAGACTTGCTGCATGTTTTGCTGAGATTTGTGTCCACAGACAGATTTCATTTAAACATTGATATGTAGACGTTTCATAGGAGCAGGCATTTGTTGTTTTCCTTGTCACGTGTAGATCATATGCTGTTCAGACTTTATGTAATTAATTATAACTCAAAAACAACCTGTTTTGATTTCACTTTTCACACAGTTACATTTCGACTGTGTTGTCTTGAGCTCTTGAGCTAATGTTGAAGTAGTGATTGACACTATGATTTTGTAAAATTACGACTCTGCTCCAACATCGATATCCAAATTCAGTCAGTGATCTGATGAAATGTCTTAAAGCTACAAATAGAAATGCAAAAAGCCTCACATTAAGCTTCAAACCACTTGAAGACAATAGAGAGTTACGGGTTAAATAGGTTCAACGTAATTCGATTTTCCGCTGTAAACCTCATCTGAGGAACACCAGCAACACTGGGGCTGACATTTGAAAGTGAGTGACAAAACCCAGCGATAAAAAAAGGCGGCAGACAATGAAACTAATTTGTCTTTAATTGCCAATTAGATTGAGATTTTGGCTCAGAGTATTATATTTACATCTAGTGTCACTGCGTGTGTTGCATACAGGGGCTGATATTTTGTTTCCTTGCCACCCAAAGAGAAGAGAATTGTCCCCTCTGTAGACTTTGATGTAACTGTATGGTGATGGAAGCCAAATAACCACTCACGGTGCTTTTAGCTCCATTACAGGATGTATTTTAAAATCCACTTTCTTTCTCAAATTTTTGCAATGACAAAGAAAAGGTACAGGCAAAAAGGGCACCGAGTCTGCATAGGGCTGCACATGAAATATTACTGAAACAAAATAATTTTGTGTTTTTAATACTTAATATTTGAAAAAAACAAACAAACAAACTATTTGCCATCAGCATCATCAGAAATTAAGAAAAATAATTAAATGTGTATTTAGTATTAGTTTGAATTGTTAGTGAAAATATTTTGTAACAATAACACATTAATATGATAGTTATGCATTTGTAATACAGCACAGGAACATCATTACACAAAAATATAGATATTTATGACCTATTTAAATTGACTGCTGGTTGTACATTTATGCATAAAGGTTATTATTATTAACGCCTGACCACTCAGATGCTCTGAGAACATCCTTTCCAAAATGCAGTCAACACAGGCGTCTGAGAAGAAGCCGCTCATTTTGCTGCTGTGTGGTTTGAATTATTCGTTGTCAAAAATCACGATCCTTGACTTCATTTCTGCACCAACATTTTTAGCAGGCCTGACACTCATTCATTCCTGAAGCATTAAAATACTGAAGTCCGGGACATTGTGAGCCCGGAGGCTTTAAAGTGCACTGTGAGGTTTTAAAAGCTTGGCTTTTGGATGAGCAGTGCTAATGAAAAGGTGTACTGGGGCAGAATAGCAACTGAATATTATTTTTGTGCCTGAAAACCAAGATACAGCGCGGCGTACACACTGACACAATCATCATGCAGACTAAACACTGTCACTGCTGGAAAAGGAGAAAAGTCCCATTGAAAAAAGATTACCCTGAGCTTACACTACATGCACAACATAAACACTATTTCCAAGTCATGTGATGTATATTTGTCCCGTCAAAGTAAAAGCCTCTTTATAACTACACTATTACGTGCAGATGCTGTATTGCAGCGCTTTGAATGCACTGACATAAAGTAATTGTTATTATGCAGTACAGGGTCATAGAAAAGTCTGAAATGTAAACAAGAAGTAATTTGATAAGAAATGTAATTATATATAATAGAACAAAATTATATGAAGAAATTAAATATTAAAACAGTCATTTTCCACTGTGGTGACTGGATGGTATTTTGGATGTTTCCTTAGCAGAGCAAGTCTCCGAGCAGAGTGTTTTAGTAAGATGCCAATATCTGATCGCGCTCCACTTGCCAAATCCATATTGTTTGATATGTGACATGTAACCCCAATATGTGAGGAATTATTGTTTCATCTTTGGGCTGCTGAGGATGGCAGGGCGGGACGGTTCAGGAGCCCCGAGGGAGAGAGAGACTGAGAGAGTGAATCTGTGTTCTGGGAACCAAGACAGCTTTTGTACGGCGGTTTTGATCAGCCCTCAGGCTGGATAGAGCCGAGATGTTAGTGTGTGTGTGTGCGGACAGAGAAAGTGTATTTGAGGAAATGAGCAGGTGGTGGGCAGGTGTGTGCCCCCCCCCACCACCACTCAGTGCTTACATTTACATCTAGGCTTATTTAAGCCATATGTGTGTGTGGACTTCATACTTCATGTGTGGAGCAGGCAGGTTGTGTGAGGTGCTGTTTGCATGATGTGAGAGGCTCCCGAAAAGGAAATGGGCTTGTCTGAACGCTCACTTGAAGGTGACAGCCTGTAGAGAGGGAGCGTGTCACCGCCGTGTTTGCACAACCAGGGTCAGACTGCGGTTATAGACACAGGAGAATTAACGCATTGAGTTCAAAGGTTCAGACATGCCCAGTGGTGCTCAGAGCCAAGAAGCCAACACAGACACGGGAAATTGAATTTTACGACGCAAAATGTAGTTTGATGTATTCATTTTCCCCCAGTGCCTTATAAACATAGTTATGTGCAAAATCTTATAACAGGAAGAGGCAGCTCGGGGCCCACAGGTTAGGTTATCAGTTCTTTCCTCATCTGCATCACAGTTAGTTATTTCATGAAGGAGCTCCTAAAGCAGCAAAGGGACAAAAGAAAAGAGATATTTAGTAACAAAAGATCCTTTAATTTAGGTCATAAAAAAGAGACAATTTAACCATCTTAAGAATATATTTTAGCATAATTTAAAGAGGTTATAAAAATATGCAAAAAGAAAAATACATGAAAATACATCTGTCTGATGTATTAATTACATATAATGGCATCTAGGAGTTATTTTAAAAAATCCCAACTAAGTAGTTCTAATGTGCAGGTAATCCCCGGTAGGCACCATGATGCTTTCCAGCCATTCATTTGTTCACATCTAATTGCCTTTAAAATCCAATTTAAATGTCTCAGTTCCCTAATGAGTGAATGAGCAGATAAATTAACTGAATATTTGGGTGACGCATTCAGTTTTGTGGCTGTTTAACAAAACCCAGCAAACTATGTGGCCCTTATTTCTCACCCAGCCATGTGATGTCTACATTAAATATAGACCCACTGTTAGTGCCCTTTTACTCGGCCCACACACGAGTCTTTTAAAGCCTTCACTGCATTTGCCATTACAGACAGAAAGATCCGTTGTTTGACCAAACACAAACAGCGATCAGTCACTTGTGAAGCGGCTATAAAGGTGACAGCGTCATAGCTTATGAAGGCTAAAGTAACCGGCGCCATGCTGGGCTGGTCATTCTCTGGATGTGGACCAGCGCCCATTAACGCAGCAGGAGACAAACAAAGAGCCAGGGCACCGTCTGATAATCTTCTGGCAGCTCCTTTATATGAGAACACTCTCTGCTCATCAGATTTGTTGAATATTAGTTAAGAATAAATTCTGTTTTAACCATTAAGGATTTTTACACGCAACAATGTTGGCTATTGATCTGAAAGCTCATTATTTTGTAGAGCCTTTATTTTAATGGCTCCTTGCTTGCCATTTTAATTTAGGCTCAAAGACGGCAGAGTTTTGCTAAGTGGCGCCTTGAGACAGAGTGTTTGAAGATGTTGCAGTGGAAAATTCATTTAACACCTTTTTATACTTTGGTGAACTTTGGGCTTCAAATACTTTGAGTCTGAGCAAATCCGCTGGTGATGCAGAGACACGCACGGGGTGCTCTTTGGCATCGGGCCTTGATGTGCCGGCAGATCGTAGTTCTAATTTGAAAAGCAAGAGTTACACTGGAACTTTCTGACACCTGTGACAGTTTTATTTTAGCATGATCAGTCTCATCAGTGATGTTTCAGGCAGCAGGCACCTGTGTCCAAGGTAAAAACATGAATATAGGATCAGGGCTGCCGATGCTCCGATATGCTGTTTATGTACAAATGCATCAGCCATAACTGCTTCTATGCCAAGGAGTTGTTTAGAGCATTTCTGTGCTGGAACAGAGAGAGAAAGAAATGGTTTAAACATCGATACTGAGACAAATCAAATATCTAGCAAACGGCATTGGGCAAACATACTAAAAGTAAACATGTCACAGTTTTTTTGATTTCTTATTTCTTTGTATCAAATGTCACTGCAGATTGCTGCAATACTAGACGAGCAGGTATACGTGATTCAGGGACGCTTAGCAGACTTAATAATTTTGCAAAAGTTTGAAGTGTCCAATGTCTAAGGTGGCTGCATTCAGGTTTGCCGAATGCGCGAGTTTCAAATGAAATCTACTAGAAGACACTTTAGCTGCGAGTTTGTGTCTCGGACGTGTAGCACTTATCCACGATGATGAATCAGTTTTATATTCCCACCGTCAAAGCAATCGCTTCACGGGCACGGATCCCACTGACGTCTACTGTTGGCTATGTTTATTATTAATGTAACGGGGAATCTTATGGGATCCATTCAGTTTGCATGGGCTTTATATCTGCTTCTCCGTCTCACTCTGGTCTCTACTCGATGCGTTGCCTTTTTAAATCTCTGTGCTTTCAAGTGTAAACAGTATATATGCGATTTGAGATTTGTATCCAGCTGATCAATACATCACAGTAACAGAGAGAGGATACATCTAAAGTAAATGACTGAAAATCTCGATAATGCACAGACGATTGATTTAAGGACACGGGCTGACTGCCTTTTTCATCTGCTGTGGGTATATTACGAGAGTAGTCTGAGTGCTCCAAAAAGGACGTTCAGAAAGGTTGTAAACAATTACAGAAGCTGCAACATATTTCCCAACAATCAGACCTCAAATTCAGGCAATTTGACACGTCTCGACTGCCATGTCGCGCTGATGAATGGAAAGGATCTCGCCGAATAGCCGAGAACAGGAAAGCTTCACTTACTGTTCTGATTATTAGAGGGCTCCTGATCAAATTTATGACTGTAATTTTGTCTGGACATGCTTGTGTTTTCCATTTACATATGGTTTATAGAGCTGTGATTTCATTTGCATAATAGCAGCTCAAAGTGATATGCTGATGAAAGCAGAAGGGAGGGCTCTCAGTAAAGTTTTTATGGGCTGCAGTTAAAAGGGGAGAAAGCAAATACCACGCTTCACATTGAAGGTGTGCATGTGTATCGTTCTATTTTCTTCTTCTAATAAACACAGTACGCGTGCACACAGACACACGTATGATGGGGAATAAATATCAGGATCCTAGGTTCTGTAGTCACCTTCAGTCTCTGTGAACAGTGAGAATCATTTTCCTCCAAACAGCAAAGAAAACAGCCATGAGCCAATATGTTCTCTATGCACAGCTGACGCTAAAAAACAGGCTAAAGAACAAAAATGACTGCCTCATATCTGAGACATTTAAAAAAAAACTATATTAATGAACTTAGTTAACTTGAAGTGGGCCCATCATGGCCTGTTTTCCTTATTTACTCCCATATATATCTATATCTATATATCTATATCTATATATCTATATCTATATATCTATATCTATATATCTATATCTATATCTATATATCTATATCTATATCTATATATCTATATCTATATATCTATATATCTATATCTATATCTATATCGATCAATCACAGCAAGCTTCAGTGAATGATGTCAGCACATGTACAAGCTATCCTTCTGAGCCAAAAGCTCAAAGCCCCCAAAAAACAAAACACTGAAAACAGTCTAAAACTTCTGTAACGTCACAGAGAGCAGCTGTAAGCTAAGAAGCCCCGCCCATCTGCAGTTCAAACCTTCTGTTTGTGACTGGCAGCCAATCAGAAGAAAACCAGAGGAACTGCAGTAAGATGAACTCACGGGCTTCGCCAAAGCCCAGAAATAAAGTATAAACTGTGTCTTGGGCAAAGCTACAACTCCGAGAATAGAAATATGGAGCTGGAATAGAGAATGAATAATAGGTGCCCTTTAAAGTAGGTACTGAGGACATTTTGCTGATGCATCTGTAAAACCTGAACATAAAGTATGCAGTTCCAGAGTGAGGCTACAAGGGTATATACTCCCAGCATCAAATACAATAAAACCACCAATAACCACAGCATATGAAACCCTGCACAATTTGCTTAATGTGGACGCTGCTCTGCTTGATCAATTCTGAGAGTAACCTTAGTACGGAGATTAACTGGATCATCAGCTGGGAAGCCTCAGTCTAATAGCTTTCATTGCTCTTCTTGCTGTATGCAATGCACAATTAATAGCTTTTTCAAAAAGCAAGCTTTCAATTAAAATCTGTCATTTTCTTTCCTAGACGGTGTCCAAAGTCACAGGTCTTGCAGGTGAATCATGCATTCATTTGATGTTATAGGTGGAAGGAGCTCTGGGAACATTGCACCTGGGTAAAAGAGTGAAAAGTGTATTTGTGACCTGCAGCTTTAGATCAAACAGGCAAAAATTGAACACCGAGGTCAATGCATGTGTTTCATGTAACGACGTGGTATGAAGTACTTTTGAACCCCCACTAAGTGATTAACAGTGCAGGTTTTTTCTTCTTTCACAGATATTTATTGAAAGATGAAGTTTGCCGTTGTCAGAGTTCTGAAAGTTCAGACTGCAAAACAAATCATCTCATCACACGATAGTTGATGCTTTCATGTGTGGCTTGGTTTTGATCTGCTGCTGCCTCGGGGCTCCGACAGGGGGGGAAACGCTCCCCACCGATGTGTGGTTTCTTCAACCATTTCCCCTTTCTATTCCGCATGAATTTCATAATTCATTACATGTGGTTTAACTTTTAAAACACAATTTTAATAATGTAAAAAAAATGATAAAAGGATAATTTAGTCAGGATAAGCCGCACTGAGACAGAAGATGTGCCTTCATGGATATGTGACTTTCTGAAGAAGCTCAGTGCAGACACGTGAAGAGGAAAGTGCTGCATTGGTCTTCTTCAACCTTCACTTCTCCCCTTACTCTTTTTAAAGGCGCCCTCAAAGCACAGATTGCTACAGTGGAGTTGCATTGTGGGTAACGTGGTTAATCTATTTTTGGACTTTAGAAAAAACAAAAACAACTATGTGTTGTGAGTGGCAAGTAGTGAAAAGCTAACAGGAAACTCTTACAAAGCCACAGTAGCAGTTTACCTATAGAACAGATATTTCTGCTTAAACTACATGCACTTCTTATTGTTTTTGACTTGCATGCCTGAGATAATTGGTGAAAAGTTTTGCAGACCAGCATCTCCTCCCCGGATCTACTCCATCATTAGCTGGAAAACAACTTATTCAAAGGGCTCGGGTAGGGGGAAGCCACTCTCTTCCAAACAGGGCATGAAGAAGAAGGAGCTGCTTTCGAGCTAGCCCAGTGATAGAACAGAAATGATAAATGATGCTCTGCATTGTGCGTGCATAATTAGGAACAGTAGCAGCTGAAAGAGTGTGTTCAACTGACAGTTGATGGGGTTGTAGATTAGGCAAACCTTGTCTAATGTCACTGCAGCATTACATGCTCCTCTGAGGGGGAGAGCTGCAGCATGTAAAGAGTGATGCCGCCCCTCTTCCCTTCCACCAGTCTCTCTCTCCATCTCTGGTATCTTGCCGGTTGTCCATCGCCATCCATCTGCACCAGTGATCAGGGGGTTTCAAACCATGGCTTTGACAAGCAGGTGTGGCTCTTTCAAGGTGCTTTTTGTGTAATGTTGGAGATGGGGGCAGGAGGTTGAGAGAAGAGCACGTGTATATGTGTATATACGTGTATCCCTGTGTGCAGCAGGGAATATTGTTGCCAAGTTTGCCCTTCCCTGGAGTGCTTTGGGTCCAGACTGTCTGCTGTTTCTCAAGCGCGCTTGTAGTCTGCCAAGTGCGGCTGGTGAGGTTACGTGTTTTGACCCTCCTGCAAAGTGTGATTAGAAGTGACAGCCTTCCAAATACTGACCCTTTATGTCTCATAAAAAGTTATTTTTTTTACTAATGCCTCTGTTGTGGATCAGTGGTGAAAGAATCCAGTGTTATGTGATCTACATGCAGCTGAACATTAACATTCATATGATTACGCACAGTTTCAGTTCATTTGGAGCTTTTATGCCACGATAAACTGTATTACAACATTAGGACATAAGATTTATATACTGTTCATTAGATCATTTCTGTCATAATTGCAGGCAACTTAACTTTAAGATATTTATCTGCAGTTTTGGCAGAGCAAACTATTCCACAGATCACTGAGAAAATTATCTCACTGACAGCTGCTTTAGGATAATGTTTCCTAATGTGCGCCGTCATATTTTTCTCGAGCACCTGTCCTATTACTGAGTGACAGCTTTTCAAACCTTCTGTGTATACTACTCGTCCCTGGTATTTACCCACGAACAAAGCAGAACCAGTAGCCTTGCTTGGGCTTTTTTAATGATCACTGATTGTGCGAACTCCTCACATGGTTGATGATTGAATGGGACTTGTACAACAGTGAGCGGCAATAAATGAAGAAAAACAGATTTTCAATTAAAATATTAAAATGTTTCTGCAATAGGAACAATAAATGGATTCAATTACCGAGGATATCTTGTAGAACGACACATGAAACATTCTGTGAAATTGTTGAAATACCAGAAGCTCCTTTGTGTCCACTTTGTGTAACACATACACAAACTCTTAAACATCGACATGTAACCGAGTCAAAGAACTAAAGCGGTGACAGAAACAAAACATTTATAATGACGGTAACACACACTTGGCTACCAGCTCTTGTACAGTTAAGTTCACAATTTGCTGGACAATAACACATCTTCTCATAATGTGACTGAAGTACAGACTCTCAACTTTATTCCAAGTTGTCTTACATAATTTCTTGCATTGTTTAGGAATGTATTCACAGTCCTCAGTTTTGGAGGCTAAACATTAATTGGACAAACAAACATAAGTATTCAAACACTTTTAGTACTTGAACAAAATTTTGAAATTTGTATGTCAGCTTGCAGCTTACCTGCGTGTGTGGAATCGCTGGTATTTGTACTCCTGTTTTCCTCTTAGTAAACCTGTTGAAGGGGCTGCTGGACATAGTTCACTGCTAACTTGCCTGACCCAACCTCACCCCTCCAGCTTTCACTGCTTGTCTGCACAGAACTGGACCTCAGCCCAGGAGACAGAGAGATCTTTCAGTTATTGTTTGCTAACAGACCTAAAGACATTTACTTGCCTGTCAACTTATCCGGTCGTTAAGTGATGACGTGACGAATCCTGCTACCGGGCCTAAAGTAGTCTGCGTTTAATATGATTTTTGTGTTGTTAACATGTTTAATGTTTTGTATTTTCTTCTATTTGATCTCAAAAAGCTCCTAAAACAGTCAGTGATCACTGTTGACCAGAGATGGGCAGTAACGCGTTACTTGTAACGCGTTACTGTAATCTGATTACTTTTTTCAAGTAACGAGTAAAGTAAGGGATTACTATTGCAAAATCAGTAATTAGATTACCGTTACTTTCCCGTAGGAACGCTGCGTTACTGCGTTACTAAAACCGTGATTTTTTTTGCGAGAATGTCTCATGACAGTGACGTAAGCAAGTGCGACGTTGGTGACAGCAGCTGTGTGCAGATCAACAATGGATAATATATCGAGTGCGGGAGAGAGTATGAGCGTGCAGCGTTTAAAGTGTGGAAGTACTGACCTTACTTTGAGTTTGATTCCATAAAAAGTGACAAAAACATTAGCGTCCATCGTACGTGGGAAGAAAACTTCTTTTTACAGCGAAAAAACCCCTAAACTTCCGAGCAAGCACCGAGTAGCTACGACGTGATGGGAAACTCACAGAGACACTCGCGCGGATTCTTCAACTGACCGCAGCACACCTGCACCAGGGTAACCCTCCGCCTACCCTGCTCCTGCTTTACAGGTGAAAATAGAGCAAAAGGACCGCTGAGTCTTTGACTTTATTTATTTTCTGCTGTGTTTTACTTGCATCTGTTTGAAAGAGTGAGTGAAAACACAAAAAATATTTTATTTTATGTGCTGGAATGTGCAGAAAATAGGTTTAAATGTTAAACTAATTTATTCAAGTCAGAGAATGTTGCATATAATTAAATGTTTTGCTTGATGCATAAAGTTAAAAGATTAAAACTGATAAAACAAGTTAAAAAAAGAGACTTTTCCATTTGATTACATTTTGTATGATGGATTATGTAGAAAAAGTAGAATTGGGCTGAAAGATCTATCGCTTTATCACCTCTTCAGGTTGTAAATCGTGTTTTTAAAAAGTAACTAAGTAACTAAGTAACTAAGTAATTAATTACTTTTGAAAATAAGTAATCAGTAAAGTAACGGGATTACTTTTTGGGGGGAGTAATCAGTAATTAGTTACTGATTACTTTTTTCAAGTAACTTGACCAACACTGCTGTTGACCTCCCTCGGCTTTTATTACCACTAATCATTTATTTAAGCTCAGTTTTTAAAACCTTAGGATGTAACTACAGCCCAGCCCATGCAGCAGTATATGAGATTTGTCACTCTTTGTGAACGTTGCCCACTTTCCTGCGTTGGATTACGAGCGTGCTGGTGTGTGGATTCGTGTGGTGGAGCGCAAGTGTGTGAGAGGACCTTTCCCTTCCCGAATCACCCCTCGACTCCCTGGATTTTCCCCCTACATGTATATATTGGTAGAAATAAACTGTTGTATTGAACTTTGAATTCCAGTCTGTGCCTGAGTCCTCTCCCTACCCGTGACACCACTATTAGCCATAATATCCCCCCCACTGTGCTTTTCCCTTGCCATCATTCTGGTGCTACTGGTTTCATCTGTGTGAGGTTTTCTTTTCCAGATCTGAAAGTGTAATCCGGCCTTCTTGTTCTTCAGTGTAACCAGTGGTTTGCACTTTGTTGTAAACTCTGTATTTCCACTCAGGCGCGTGTATTTTGATGGGACAATAATAAGCCTACTTCCTTGAGAGTGTACTTCACTTGGTTACATGTTTGGCAGTTTTTAGGGTTTTTTGGGCCACTGTAATTGTCTCATGCAGTCTTTCAGACTTTTGATGTTGAAATTTAAAGAAGAGATATTTTCTTTATCTACTTCTAAAATATATGCTATCGCTCCGATAGGATCATTTTACATTTTTCAGCCAAATGAATGGGTTGCTGTACTTTCACGGCCATCACTTTGAACATCGTATTAAAAATTACAGTGAAAACGTATAAAATAAAAATTGACACTTCGAATCAACTTCAGATCTTTTTGCTTCCCAGTTACTGTTTCTGTTGTGTTTTTTTTCTTTAAAAGAAAAAAAGGCTGGTTGAGGAGAGTGCTGACAGAAAAGTAAACTCCTGATCTGTCTTTGTTACTGCCTGAGAAATGGTGAATTTACATAAAATTTCACACGCATTAAAACTAAAATAAACCAGCAAGAACAGTTTAAGAATATTTCTTTTGGTGTCTTCAGTTGTTACCGTTTCTCTGTGCAAGAATGATTTCTTTTTCATATGGGGGAAAGCGGGGGAGTGGTTCAAAGCCCAAGTTTCTGACAGATGGTACGGGCCCGTGCCAACGTAGGCCTGGGCGATAGGCCGCGTACAAGGTGGGCCCAAGTGAGAGACAAACCACACACAGCTAATCTGGCACACCATCAAACCACTTGGCAGCTCTCCGAGGGTAACAATTACCGAAGCAAGGTGCTGTACAGCCACCGCTTTGAAAATGAAATGAAATGAGTTTTTCCCTCTGCAGCTACAACCAGTAAAGAAATGCTGATTACCTTTCAAACACTTTCCTTTGTTCCCACTCCACTGAGAAATTTAAAGCAGATTCAGCAGACAGACATACAGAGAAAGGAGGGCTTTGTGATGCGGCTCAGCACACTGAACATTTACTTACACCAAATCTCTCCCTCAAAGAGGCAACGGTATATTTGGTTCAAGAGCTCGAAGAAAGACAGAAGTGTCCAGTGAAAAACATGGGGAGGGGACAGGCATGGCTGACTGTAATGAGGCATCAAGGGGCCCTGTCAGACTGGAGATAAAAGCCCCCCTCCCTCAACTTCTTCACACTCACAGGGTAGAAGTACAATTCCTCTGTCCTCTCCCTTTGGGCTTGACACTCTGAGTGGCTCCGTTCTACTCTTAGCTACCGATCGATACATCCTGTTCTCCTCTTCTCTGGCCAGCTAGTCACTGAGCCCTTGGGGAAATGTGAAGAAATGGCAGAGATCCATAAAGCAGCTGCGGTCCAACATCAGCTGCCAGGCACTGCTTCCGAACGTCTGTTTTTGTGGGAGCTGATATCGCCTATGAGGAGGTGACTGAGAACTCGTACGCCAGCGAGGGAACGACAGGAAACCAAGTGCGACTGCTGTGTGAACAGCAGGTATATCTTCATAAGCATGGAGCTCTGTTCAAATTTGGCCTTAAATTCTGTCTCAGCTAATTCATCGAACAGTTCATCAAAACAAAAGCACATTTTTCACTCGGAATACTGAAAAACAGGAGAAACTGGATTAATATACACAAGATGTTAAAATCTAATGACTAAAGCTGCACTTGCAGCTTAATTGATTTTTGGCCATGTTAGTGGTGTTGATGTCAGTCTGCTGGTCCTTGGCTTTGGTCCAGGCTGTAATATGTCAATAAGTAGATGCATTAGATGGATTTTACTCCCTTGAGAAGAAATCCTTGTGACTTTCACGATCCATATTATTTATCAAGCTATTTCATTGAAAATACACAAAGGCACAAAAAGGGCCAGGAATTAGCAGCAATCGGCAAACAATTCATTCACACTAGCAAAAGAGCGTTTGTAGAGTTCAGCAAGAGCAACGAAGTTGTGACTTTCAAACGGCTCCTTCGCAGGTCTGCGGACGCTGCCGTCAGTTTGTGATTAAACGCATTACATCCGTCTGTGAGAAATAGCCTCAAATCTGTTTCTGTCTGTTGTCAGTTTGCTGCTGTCTGCATACACAATGTTCACTGATATAAACTGAAACTGATTATTTATATTCAGAGACCAGTCAGCACCTCAGGTTTGAAGCAGAACTTCCCTGATAAACTGACGTAGTTGCTGCAGGATGACGATTTAAATGAAAAAAGTGCTCAGCAACTTTGATTTTGTGCAGGAATATAATGCAACCAGTTGGCAATGAGGTGAGTCATGTCTCCAACTGCAAAGTGAGGCTTCATAGGTTTATGAATGACAGTCAATTTCTGCCAACTTTCACCAGTCAGTCTGAGAGTGGCTGCAGTCGAGTGGGATCTTGACTTTTTGAAGAAATGCTGTCTCCCACTAATCGCCTTGTGATCAAAAGTCGTCACGTAACTACTTGCAAGTGGTTTCCAAATCACAGGTTTTTACTAGTTGCAAGGAGGTTGCTGGTGTGACAAACCCAAGGGGAGCCCTGACGGTCAGGCTGTTTTTAATATGTGTTTTTACATTTTAGCGCTTCTGCTTGCACCAAACAGCCTATTTGCCAATCACACAAACGTTTGTGCTGCTGGCTGGTTACCAACAAATTAACACTTTTCAGATTGAATTGCACATGTTCTGTGTCTGAAATATTTTTAGACACAGTGCATGCTGTGCTGCCTTGCTTCTTTTTAACTAACTTTGAATGCTTTAACATTGATCTCGTCTTACCTACTGAACCATGTTTAAGGCCACACTATCTTTACACCATATACAGAAATTACAAAATAAATAATACATAAAAAACGTGGTTTAAAACATGGACGTAACGTGACAGAACCTGAGCTTTTAAAGCAGGAAACACACATAGGGACATAATCTAAATAAAAAGTGTCCCATAGCACACTACAGGACTGCCTGCTCAACTCTTTCAGTTTTGCTTGTAGTCCCAGACACACTGGGATTCAGTTCATTTGTCTGTGCCAAACAACTGGGACAAGGTTGTGAAGTCTGTACCTGAGGCAAGGTAGCAAACAGCCAGCTGCACAGCCAAGTTTATACATTTCTTTTCTTTTCCTTTTTGCTCTCTTTGCATTGTTTAAAAAAGAATAGGAAATATTCTCATATACGCTTTGGAAATATTCGAGAGTCTGATCAGAATCAAACACGTGGGAACAGAACCGCAGCCACATAACTCATGCATTACTTCTTGACCGTGAAAGCAGAGAAGGACAGTGTTGTTCATCATCACCTCATCTCAGCTGCATCATTCGATCTAATTATCTCACAGGAAGTGAAAAACAAAATGTGCCAGAGGTGTGAGATTTCATTTGTTTCTCTACATAACACAGGACGACATTGCCGTTATATAATGTCATTGTGAAACACAGATGTCAGCACTATATGAAGCTGCATCATTTCCCTGAACACGATAGGATCCCAAGTGAGTCAGTGTGTCATCATTATTATTATATTATTATTATTGTCATCATTATTTTTCTGCATGCTGGTTTTCCCTGATTCAGGTCCACAGTTTAATTCAGTGTAATAATGTTTGTGGTGCTGTCGTTTTGTGCAATCCTTTTTCCTGATAAAAGTTTCCTCTGTTCGTGAAATGGGATGTTTAATTAAAAATTTATTTTAATGGACTTTAGTAGAGAACAATATGGTGGCCCTGCAAGGTCAAATGGACAGCAACTCAAGAAATCACCAGCAAGAAGAAAAAATGCTGCAGAAGGACACAAAACACGCGGGGAAAATGAACCGAATGCAAAGGATAAAGACGAACTCGACAACTGAAATTTAAAAATAAATCTTTTTCCTCCTCACAACACGATGAACTTCTTTTAAGTGTGTCTAAGTACAATTTGCATGTTTTGGCTTATGTGGTGCGTTTTTCCCATTTCCCTTGTGTTTTGTGCTTTTGCAGCAATTTTCTATTTGCTCGTCTTTTCTTAAGTTGCAGTCCATTTGACCAATTCCAAAGAAAAAGGGAAAATTATTGTAAAATTTCTTAAGCACCCTGATGATGTGTAATTCACTTTGCAAAAGTGGTCTTGAGCATACTTGCCAACCTTGACACCTCAGAATTAGGGAGACATTCAAAGGGGGGGGGGGGGGGTTTGCGGTCAATGTGGTCCTCCGATAGATGGGAGGCCGGAAGTGAGCGACTGTGACGGTCTAGCCTTCGGAATTATGTCACGAGCTCGCTCAGTGGAGTGAAACTCAGCCGTCTGCTCCTCGCTATCTAAAATACAACAGGACGCTGGAGTAAACTCGACCGTCTCACAGTTTTCTGTTTGACGTTTATTCAGCTGTGTGAAAACTAGAACTTTAATCTCAGCCAAACGATTTACTCGGGAACAAATAAAACACTGGAAAAAGTTCAACAATAACATTTTTAAGTTATCTAAGTGACTTATATCACATATATATAGACCGCGGGGGTTTGAAAACGATGTGCCGGGAGTTCGCTGTTCTCGCTGGCTCAGATGTTTGAAGTTTACACAGCTACATTCTCGCCTGAAAATATGCTAAAAGTTCATTTTGCGACCCAGAAAGAGAAATAAGAGCAATATTAAAACTAAGTAGCTGCTGCCATTGTTGGAAACTGGAATTGGCTGGGCCGCGCTATGAATTCTGGGATATGGTTTTTCATTTTTGTTGTCCAGGTGGAAAATCAGGAGAAATTCAGGATTCTCCCAGAAAAATCGGGAGGGTTGGCATGTATAGTCTTCAGTGAAATTTCTTCAGGATTTCTACACTACAATGGGAAAGTACAAGAGGAAAAAAAAGAGACCTCTACTCATGCTGGGCTATAGGAGGACAGCATGAGAACAGGAAACAAAAAAAACCCCTCCTCTGCACAGAAAGCACATAAATGTCCACAGTACAACATTATGGAGCACGTGACCAGCAACAGGGCTGGGTAGGAGGTGAGGAGTAATCCCAGGCAACACAGCAGCCATCCTGCCACCAGCGCAGGCCCAGACCCGCCTCGTGTTCCCAGGAGGCAACAAGCATCGAAGGCATATTATTTTGGAATTCCTTTTAAATACAATGTATTTCATCCATTTAAAAGAGCGTTTGGACTATATATGATTTATTTTTACAAGCATCCTGTTGTATTGTGACGAGAGCTGTAGGAGCGAGTGAACGTGGTCGTGATCGGTAGCAGGACTGAGACAAGTTGCGACAGTAAGAACGACAAATTTGTGCAGTTGTGTACGTATGAACTGCAGTATCTGCTCGACAGTCTTTGTCGATGTGCACGTTTTCAAACTGTCTGTGAGAAGCTGGGGAGATTTCTCTGTGCAAAATCCACTGAGCAGCTGCTCACTTTCGTTTTAGCTCAGGAGCCCACACCATCTTGGAGATGTCAGCTGATCACTCTGCATTTCTTCACACATAAATGATTCTGTACAGAAAACATTTATATATATTGACACATTTTAATATTAAAGTCTAGAGTACTACAAGTCCTTCTTCTCTGCAGAATTGTTTGTTGACCTGATAGTTCAGGTCATGCAGGTCTTGCAGCAGTGAAGCTCGCCTGAATCGGCATCTGTGTCAACGCCGGTCAAATGTTCTATTTTTGCAGTTCAATGTTAGCCTAGCAGGGTCTTTTTCCCCGTCTCACTTTACAGAAAGTGGTAAACCATGAGCCGAGGTAGATCTGGAAAAGAAATAAATAAATAAATAAATAAACGGTCCTGTTGAGAAAGAGCGTTAAAAATACTCCTCTGTCCTCCCTCGGCTGCAGTCAGATGGATATGTGGAGAGAGGAGACACAGGAAGAAGACAGAAGACCTGAAATAGCTGCCTGAAATAGCCTAAAGCAACCAGGGAAAGAGACCTGCCTCCGCCTTCTGCTAATTCCCCTCTGTCCTTGACTGTGTGTGTGTGTGTGTGTGTGTGTGTGTGTGTGTGTGTGTGTGTGTGTGTGTGTGTGTGTGTGTGTGTGTGTGTGTGTGTGTGGTCATGTGAGATTGTATAGAACTAGATGCATGCGTGTTTACTCTCTCCCATAATTTCTTATCCTTCCATTTCCTCGCTTCCTCCCAATTTGATTTAAATAAAAGCCACCCAGTTAAATTGAAGTGTCAGAATGAAAATCCAAAATGTGTTTAAGTGAAACAGGATTTTTATGAGTAAACATTTTGTCCCCGCACCCTCTCACTCATGTTTATTCATTTATGGCGCAGCTATGAAGTAATGTTTCGTTTTGGTTGCTTGCACTATTCATTAGCCAGCGTATTGCCCGAGGTGTAGCCACTTATAATAGTCGTGGAGCTGTGTTGGCAGCTATGATATTGACAGAAGCATATGGATTTCATTTCGTATTCATCTCGCCAACCCCGGAGAAAAAAGATCCGCGAGAGAGCGTGTCTTCATGGGGCGCTGAGACAAAATCATGTTTCCGTGAGAGAAAGTAAGTAAGAAGGAGGGGAAACAATGAGGTGGAGAGTGTGGAGGTGTGTGCGTCTGCGTCTTAGATCTCTATTCCATCCTATCTGTTTTGTGGGAAATTGTTTCAGAGACAGCACCATTTCTGGACGCTATCATCACTCAAGCTGCCCAAGGTCTCGGGTGTGAGATGTTGCCATACATCAAGGTATTGTTGATCAATACTGATTGATCTGTGTAACTCCGGGGAATATCGGTGCCCATCTCTGCTTCTCACCCGACTCCGTTTATGTAATTAATATGGAAGACGAGTAGCAAGTCAGCCATAACTTTTTCACCTTGCAGAAAGCCCCAATAAATCACAAGCGGGGGACACGAGACGAAGCGAGCAGGCGGGTTGTTGTAGTCTTGCTCCGAGCTGCGTGAGAACAAGCTCACATTTTCCCAGATCATGTTTGGGTCACGTCAGTCTGTTCACCACACATTTTTCAAAGCAGGGAGGCCGGCTATGTTTCCACGTGAAGGAATGTGGTCAAGGTCCTGTTTGGTTTGAGGTTCTGGCGAGGATTTTGTCCGCTCGCCATTTGCCATCAGACAAATCAATTATAATCACAATTCTCTCAGTTACACAACTCTGTTTGACTTTGCTCATAACCCAACAACAACCAAACCTCGACCTTCCCCACACAATAGCGCTGAGGCTGCCAGTATGCTTTCATCAAAACTGCTTGTCAGATGATGTTGTGTGATGGTGGCAAAGTCAGCAGGGTTTGAACGTACACAACTGTTACACAGCTATTTTGTTTGTACACTTCCTACACACTATTTTACTCAAACTTGAGTGTTCTGGGGCCTGATCCACAGAAGCAATTTACAAACAAATTGTGCCAACTTCCAATTCACGAGCGATGCCTCTTGCAGATTGTGGATTAATTCACGAGTTCCTCACTCAGCTCCTTTTGATCATTTAAAAGTGCCAAAGTTAACACGAGAGAAGGCGATCTCTGTAGCCAAAACCATTCTTTTCCACTCATCTTCGCCCTTAAAGGATGTTGTGCTGCTTATTGTATTATCATTAAGCACAGCTACGAGGCTTCATCTGTAACTCTTGTCACGGCTGAGCAGCCGGTGGGTTTGTGGAGCGGACCGGACACAGGAGAGACGAACTGAGGTTTAAACAAAAGCGGCTGATACAAAAAACCCAGAAAGACGAGACGAGGCGAAGTGAAACTAAAGTAAAACCTAAACTGAGACTGAACTAAATTATGAAAAACATGACGTGAGACATAACATGAAAACTTAACAGGAGCATGTAAAACCTTGAAAGTAAAGTAACTTTAACCTGACATGAGCATGAACCTGAACAGTTTAAAGCAAAACCTCTGAGAAGTAAACAGACAGAGACTTAAATACACAGCAGGGTGATGAGAGGAGTGGAAACACAGCTGACACGAATGAACCTGACGCCACAGGGGAAGTAAAACTAAACACACTGAACATGGAGACACCAGAACCTTCACAATAAAACAGGAAACATGGAGAGATGTAGACATGACAACACAAGCTGGACAACAGGATGTGGAACACACAGCCTGGGAACACAAGCAGAGACATGGGAACAGATAATAATAATAATAATAATGGATACTTTATTGATCCCCATGGGGAAATTACTTGTTTTTCTCTGCATTTGACCCATTCACTCAGTGAAGCAGTGGGCAGCCCACTAAGCAGGCGCCCGGGGAGCAGTGTGTAGGGACGGTACCTTGCTCAGGGGTACCTCAGGGTAGCTGTTAAGTGGATTCGAACCACCGACCTTCCGATCATGGGGTGACCACTTTACCTACTGAGCTATCCCTGCCCCCATATAAGGGAGTAAAACAAAGACAAGACTTACACAGAAGACAGGAAAGACTCATAAATCAGACTAAAACAACTTCAGACAAACTAATATTAACACTACAACTTAACATTATCTCATAGTAAATCAAAAAATACAAAATAACTCAGCTACCCCCTTAACTAAGAATAACATACGAACCTTACATAATTTTAACATAAGAAATCAAAAATAGAGAATAAATAGAAAATAAACTGAAGACGCCCTGACATCTCACACGTTCATGGACAAACACGGTTTTGTTTCCTGCAAATAAAATCAAAATTCTTTTGATTTCTTCATAATATGCAAGAATATGTTATTATCTTCAAGTGGACATGATATAAAACACTACATGTATCAAGCATGTACGAGTTTATTATGTTGTATCTCTCCATGCCTTTTACTCAGGTGCAATGAAACTTAAGCAGAGTTTGCTTTTTGTTTTGCAAGTGATGCAATCAGCTGGCAGAGCGTTTGTCCACGAGATGCGATCAGCATTATTTTACGTAAAAGCTGACTGAGCGGCTCACTCTAGATCCCCGACCTGACGAGGAAAAATTAAACACAGTTCAGCTTGTCGGGGCACCGGGCTCAAATGATGTCTCGTCTCCACGGTCCTCATTTATAAAGTGTCCTAAAACCCCAGCAGCGCGACAACCCAGACCATCCATTTCAGTCCAGCTAGCCAACAACGAACAGAGAAAGAGTCTGTCCTCGGTTTGTAACATAACGCTCGCTGCTGCCCCTGAAAAAACTTTGTTGTTTTAGTCATCTTATATTCTACTGAGTTATTTTCTGTCTGCAGTTTGTTAACAAAACCTAATGCAGCAGCATTTCGGTAACTAACCGAGCGAGGTCATATTCAATACTTGGACAAGATGGTGCTGCACATGTTCTAAAAGCGGTAACTTTAAATGCACATTTAAAAAAAATCAATTTAAAATCTTAAAGGAGGGGCAAGAGGTCTAAGCAGGGTGGCACACAGACCTCTGTAGTGACGCAGGTAAAAATCAAAATACCCACAAAATACGCTCATCATCATTATCGCTTCTAAAACAAATTTTTTAGGTATAATGAGACAAAAATAAACAAATACAGAAAAAATAACTGAAAGTACTGTACAGGACTGATCTCACCTGTCACTTTTTAGGAGACCTGAAATTAAAATCTCGTAAAAGTGACGGCCATAACAGTCGGGGGGGAGCAAGGCTCAGTTAGTTAGTGTTGTGAAATCCTAAATGGCCACTCACTCAACTTTAATTCGTTAAGTCTGTTGCTGTACTTGTTTTGCTTTTTATTTCTCAAAAAGTCAACAAAGGACATGTCGCCATCCAACATAGGCTCAAGACCACATAATCATAAAAGCTTCATCTCACACATCCAGCCAAACCCTATAACAGCAGCTGTTTATTGACTAAAACTCATCAGAGCTTAAACGTGTTATTTTATAGCAGTTTTAAGCTGGTTGTTTAGCTTAAGTGAAGTTCTCGTAGCAGCTGCTGTATTTCATCTAAAGAGGTCAGTGACTTGGAACTAAATAGTTTTGGTGTAGAAGATACGTGACCGGTCACAGAAGTGTTATTTCAGGCTATATTTGACCAATATCCTGTTACGTCTTGGACTTCACTTATTGTTGAAGACTTTAGCAGAAAGCAAGCATTTTTTAAAACATCATGTATGTACATATGTCATGGACAAATACGGCTGAAAAGTTGCATTATGGGAAATGTAAGATGCGGGTTTTTAAAAGCTAGTAGGCAGTCCTCCTGTGTGTGTGTGTGTGTGTGTGCTCCTGCTGAGCTAAAATATTCTCATTTCAAGCCTTAAAAGCAGAAACTCTGCTTTCCTAAAGTAGTAAAAAAAATCGAATGTTTCTTTTTTCTTCAGTCTTCGGTTTGTGAAGGTGATCTTTTATCAAGTTCACCCTGATGTCAGGAAAGTATTTAATAATTCAATTATTCTCCTGCAAATTTTATGCTGCCTAATGCAAAGTGTGGATATGCTAAGTATGAATGGATCCTGTCTGATATAATTCCAACAGCACCTGTTTAGCTGCTGAATCAGCCCAATGCCAGCAGTCATCGCTTCTCTAAGTACAGCTGCAAACCGTTCTGACTGAATCACGTACTGGTGGTCGATGTTAAGTCTGCATCTATTCATCTCTTTACTCAGTCTTAAGAACCTATTATGAAACAGTCAAATTGTGGAGACAGTAATCGTGTGTAAATAATACTTATGCTTCTGAAATCTGATACATTTCCTCATTATGGCTACTGTGTTAATAAAGTCTACTTGTATACATCAAAGACTGGGCTGAATGCACAATCTCATTTTTTAAAGGTAAACGTCAGGTTAGGTGTAAATGTTTGTCACATTTCTGGACGATGCCTGCTTGACATGTCTTTGACCGCCATGATGCAAATGTGACACGTAGTCCAAAGCAATAACATGCCTCCCATTTGCATTGCTGACATGCAAGCTTGTGGAAAAGATGTTGACTACAATAATAAATAATCCATGATTGCAGTTTACATCCACCCAGTAAAATATAAATGAACTCGGGCATGTACTCCAAAGCTGCCGTTTCAAATCATGCCGAATGTCTTCAAACGCATCGTGTTACATATTCAAATGTGTGGATTTTGTATGTTTGTTGTTGTAGCTCAGGACTACTTGATCAAGGATCTGAATTTTTTTTGCACTCAGTTGAAGCTCTGACCTCTTTTCTGTGTGGAAGTGAGAAAGGAACTGGCTCATGGATTCCTCCTTTGGGCTCTAAATTCACTATATTATTATTTCTTACTTTGCGATTTGCTTAAAAATCTCATGTAAATAGCACGTAAATCCGATTCATATTACATATCCAGTCATCCACCCATTCACACATTCACACACTGGTGATGGCAGCTACATTGTAGCCACAGCCACCCTGGGGCGCACTGACAGGGTGGCTGTGGCTACAATGTAGCTGCCATCACCAGTGTGTGAATGGGTGGATGACTGGATATGTAAAGTGCTTTGGGGTCCTTAGGGACTAGTAAAGCGCTATATAAATACAGGCCATTTACCATTTTTTTTTACAATGAATGTTCATGCAACCTTCTGCTGGTAAACCTTGAGGCCTTGAGGCCTGACTTGTAAGCAGTGCTGTGGACCAAGAGCAGCACTCGAATGTATCTGCTAGCAGAGCAGGACTTGAATCACACGGCCTGTTGTCTTTCACGTATTTGAAAAGATACCGTTTATTTCACTGGTGTAAATCAGAAGCTCCACAGGGCTCTGCTAAGCTATTTGATAGTGTTTCCATCTGATAAAACATGAGTCAGTGTGTGATAAAGACTAAGTACATCTCCCTCGTGACTTTCACTCTTATGTTGTAGCTCCAATGTCAGGTTCAGGTCTGTTTACTACTACAGTGGCAGAGCTAACCCAGGGGGTCAAATATGAACTTTAAAAATAGTTGCAGCTCCCACCTACTGGGACACCTCATCAGACCGGTACTTACATATAGTGCCTTGCATTTCTAACTGAGCACTTTTTCACTACAAGCCACATTCACCCTTTCATACAACAAAATCCACAGGAGGTAAGAAAGGAGGAGCCAGACATTTATAACCTTACTTGACACCTTCTGGTAGCATCCAGTGAACTTCTTTGCCCCGGGCTTTGCCTCATGGGCTATATGCACATTACCCTCTACTGCCAGGGGTTGTTGGGGCCCTACGGCACATCGTGACATGTTGTTGTTCTCTGGCAGTTTTGAAAAACAAATATTTTTATGTCCAGTCTTTGTCTTCAGTTAAATAACTTTAGTTTTACGTCTTTTATGTATTCATTTACTGTCGCTCGGGGTTGTTTTGTGACTGTTTTCCTGACTGCCGGTGTCAGACAGGTAGCTCATGTATCTCGACACATGGTGTGGGTGTGGAAATATTAGCAAGCTTTCTGTGAGTAGGAAACACGATACCCTGGAAACAAGAACATCCACGGTGATCATTTTTTCCAGAAATCAATCTGAAAACCACTGAACTGCATCAACCGGTTAGCTAATCGTGCTTTGATATGGAGATCCTCTTGCTCGGTAGCTACCACAATAAACACACCATGATTTGCATGTATAGATTTTCTCCCAGCACTGTGACGGTCGTGTCTCATGTTCTTGTTCGGGGGAAGAAAGAAAAAGAAGACTATTCATAGCAGCCTCATGGTTTTCGTCTATCACAAAGCTCTAGGGAGGCTGTTCGCGGCATTTAGGCTTTGGGGAGTTGGAAAAAGGGTCTCAAGTGAGGATGATGCATTGGATGAAAAGCAAAAACAAAAAGTGGCCATGTGCTTCAAAAGACAAAGAGGTCATATACAGTTTATAATTAACAGCTACTTGACATTTGAAGATTTGAATCCAGCACTGCCACTTCATCCCTTACACCCACAGTCAGACACATCGAGGATTTATCTAATAACGCTTCCAATTTGTGATGAATTATTTGCTGTCACACGAGAGACAGTTGTGGGTGAGTCATCTAATTTTGAGTTGTAATATTTTCCTCCCAACGGTTCTGATAAAAAATTGAAGCACCTATGTGAGATAATAAAGCCACAGTTGTTGTCTTCAGTGTGTGGCTACCTCCTAACTCAGTGTTCAGAACAATACCAAAAAAAAAAAAGACACGACAGGCAGCAAGTAAATAAATAAATATCATCCAAGAATAAGTAAATCAACTTTAAGGTGTTTGCCAGGAATCAATGCAGCACCCACTCGTCCCCTCATGAACCAACGAGCTTGTTGATGTGCAGTTCCTCGTGTCCTGCAGCCACCACGGTGCATCTGAAACACCCATTTGCATTTATGGATTTTCTGTGAGTGCCCTGTATCTGTGTGTGTCATGCTCTAACTTGGGGAAAATGGAATCTCTATTCATAGTCTTTATCCATTTCATCTCCACCTCGGTCTTGTCTGAGGGCCTTCGGAGTCGGTCTCCCTCACGCCGAAATGACTCCTATGTGCAGGCATCTCTCAGGGCGCTTTAAACGTGACTTTAAACGCTGCGATTTAATTTCATTTAGCGCTTTACGTTCATACTTAAAGGGTTAAACTGAGGAGATTTGCAGTAAATTGAAAGTGGGCCTAGATGTGAATAATATGCAAATAATATTATGCAAAATTATTATCAAGCAGCAGATGAAATGATTACAATATTTTGAATGAATTCTGCTGTTTACCTCAACACTTAACTCTGGTAGAATAAATTATATCTGGTGATATAGAGGTGATGTTAGTTAAACACAGATAAATCCTTGAAGCCTTAACGCCTTTACACAAATCAAAGTATGAATAGTTGAAAATACTTTTTGGACTCAGCTACTGTATTGTTAACGCAGACATTCACACTGAAGGCGTCATTATGCAGGATGAATTTATGGCTTTCATTTCAAAAAGTTAAAGTTCTGAGCACTTAGCTCACATAAATACTGAATAAATGTAAGAGAGTGGAAACTGTAGATAAGGACAAAAACAGTATGGTTTCACTCAAGAGCTTGGGACTGAAATTACGACGTTTGACCAAAACATAACTACTGACAGACGTTTACCTCACTGGCACAAAATACAAGACAGCTCTGATCATACAGAGACTTTTCCTGACTTCTGTGAACTTTGTGAACTGAGCTTTTTCTCTCGTAAAAGCAAAACATGAAAACACTCAACACTCAAAAAAGCCTCAGGCTATTAGAAGTAATCTTTAGCAATTATCATTTATCTGATTGTAATGTTACATCTAAACTTTGTATGGAAGCAGGATCTCAGTAAAGGCTCCCGCCCCTGACTGCCACCCAACCCACAACAACAAACCTGTGCAGCCCCTCCAGCATGGGATGGGCCCAACAGGAGGCTCAGTCAGCCCATGGGACTGGGCTGGGGCTCCAGGCCTGGCTCCAGAGTGGGACCCTGATAATCCTTTCCTCGGCAGGGTGAACTTGTCCTTTGTCTACATAAGTGTACACAATGCTGCCCTTTGACCCGAACAGTGGAAAAAGTGGATAGACTGATGGAAGGAAAATCAATGAGAGTGACCAGAAGTGCTTTTGTAGACCAATAATTTATTTTTTCTATGGCAACAAAGCATGTGTACATAAGCCTTTAGACACTGATATAATACCAAATCATAAAGCACACATCTTGGCAGGTACTGGCACTTGTTTAACGACGGACTTGTTACTGATGGCAACATTTTCATTCTACTTTCTCTCTTACAGAACAACAGTATTAGCTACCCTTGATGGATAACAGCACTCTTATTAAACATGCAATTTTCCCAGTTATTAGCAGAGGGCAAAACATGTAGGTGCTATGTAACACGTGGTTATCACTTGATGAAGTAACTTGCCTAACATCAAACTTTAGCCAGTTTACAAGGACTTTGCAGCTAGCTAGAAGTGGACGTTTCATGCCTACCTGTGGCGATGACACCTTGAATGAAACCTTCAAACCAGCAGTTTGTGTTTATTCCATGTGGTTAGTGAAGTGCGTCACATGCTCACAGGCTTGGTTCCACTTTATCAAGACAAAATAATTATATAAGGTTAAGTAGTCTACTTTTTATCTTACCTGATCCACACTAGGTGTAATTAAATTTTTCATATGTAATCCAAATCCAACTCTTCCGACTACTCGTCTACAGAAAACAAACAAAAAACACCTAATACAACATTTATATACATGCTTACACCGACACCACATGTGCAGTTTTCAAACCAGCACTTACTTTGTGTCATATTTTGAGCCCCGAGCTTCTGCTACTGTTCCAGTAGCTTTCAAGAGTGAAAAACAAAAATTGCCTGATTATTGAGTAAACAGCATGCGAGTTTACTCGAAACAGTTTTTAGGTCAGAAACATAGTGTTTAGAGCGCTCATGAAGGCAGGGACACACGGCCCACCTTCATCCCGAATTTGTAGCTTTAAGACTGTTTTCAGAAATGGGGAAAAACGAGTTGAATTTTTCTCTTTCATGTCTCATACACTGCTCCAGCTACAATTCTGAGGCAAATAGGAAGACTTCCCAAAGTGTCGTGTGAAAATATAGGACAGGTGTGTCTGTGCATGTCCGACTGAAAGAATCACCAGTTTGATGGACGCGAGCTACGTGAACAGATGTGCTTTTTAACATGGAAGAACAAAAAAGCCATTTGCTGCTTGATGTAGGCCTATTGATGCATCACACGAGGTTTGATTTTGGCATGTGTGCACATTTGAAAAGTGTGGAAGAAGCTGTAATTTCATGCAATTATTCAGCACATGTGAGAGTCACTTGGCAGCATTAGGAAATGTGGAAGAAAGTGTCCTCAACCAAATTGGTGTCAAGGTATTAATTTGACTCTGCAGCACACTTTTACTCTGAAGTGCATTTGTGACGAATTGCAAAGTGCAGCATTTGGAATCCATCAATAATTTGCTACTATGGGTGCTTTTCTCTTTTGGGTTTGAAACCCTGCTCACATAAGGAAACTTGTCTATAAAGAGTGTGTGCAAGTGTTATAAAGTGGGGATGGGGTAGGTCTCGTCAATGCAAATCACTCCCCGCCTGCCATCTAGCTCCAGCTGGCGTGATGCTCTGGCATATTGGCAAGTGAGGCGGGCGGGTCGATAAGGATTTTAACCGCATCTTAAAATGGGTAATGGTGGCCTTTATGTGTGTCATTGTCACTTACCCAAAAGTCACGGCTCCTAAGCGCCACCATCCATCACCTGCCTGCCTGCCACATGCCTCTTTCTGCCTAACTGATTCACTTAAGCTCTGTTTGTTTGTTTGCTCTCAAAGTCACTTTCATTTATGATCGAGCTGGGCATGGGTTACGATTGCTCGCAGTGCTTTACGGCACAGAAATAGACAGACAGGGGCGGGTAACTTGCTCCGAAATTGCTCACCCGCGCTAAAGCCTGTCACATTGGATATTACGCTTGTATGAAACTATTTTTGTACCCTTTCTTCCCAACAAAAAGGTGAAAAACAACGATGTTGTCTCTGAAGCTAGCTTGCTTCAGTCTGACTCTTAAGCCTGCAGTGAATCTAAGCTAGCATGAAAGGCTTCAGCTGGAATGCTTTTATAAATAAAACAACTTTAACATGAACAACTCAGCTAAGGGAAATAAGATCTAAGAGTGATTCACAGTCACTCACTTTACTTCTCAGGGCAGTTTTTCCCCTTCTTACTTTCTTTCTTTTTTTTAAACCACAGACATTTAAGCATATTTTAATGATCTGTGCCGTGGAAGAACAAGGAGTCGAGTCTAAGCTAACACTGTAAGGATTGGGCTTTTGAAATGAATTCATGCTGTTGGTCCTTGATTAAAAAAATATGTTGCTGTTCGGGTACTTTGCCTTCTAGGTGAGACCCAGCATGCATTGTCAGTGCCAAGTGGCTGCCCTTGAAATACTGCAGAGTGTGCTTCACCTGTTCAACAAAAGTTGCAAATATATGTTTTCACTGCATAATAGCTACAGGCTTTGGGAATGGGGATGATAACAACAAAAAATCTGATTTTAATTGACTCTTGTTACACTGTAACACATTTCCACACAGAATTTATGGCTACATCTATAACAAGTGTAAGGACTCTTTTACTTGTGTGTCGGCTTCGAGACTATTGGACAATCAGTTGCCATAAACTTGGCAGCGGTGCCAAGATGGGATCACAAAACGTTAAAGTCCTCCTGGGTTTGTTCCATCCATTCGTTTTCTTCCACTTATCCAATTCCCAGCTGCCTTTAGGCTAGCGTGCACGCTGGACTAGTGCAGTCGCAGGGCCAAAACACAGAGGCAGGCGACCATTCACTGATTAGCTGGACATTTATGAAATTTGCAAAATGTTTACATGTATGTAAAAGAAGTTGGCACTGTGTATTCTAAGGGATGCATGCACGCTGGGTCCAAAATGCTCCATTTTTCCCATAACGGCGAGACTTGACGTCGCCTGCACGATTAATGAGGGATTCTGAGACCTCTGCATAGATCAATAAAGAAGTGGTTTGCCATCAATCAGGAAAGTCTCGGCATTTCTCCAAGAGCATGGTGAGTAGACACTTCATTTTTTAGCACATCAGAATGAAATTGTGCTAATAAGGTAACACAGGTAAGGCCCCAGTGAGGATCGAACTCACGACCCCTGGTTTACAAGACCAGTGCTCTAACCGCTGAGCTATGGAGCCTACACTCTGATGATGAGGTGGACCAAAGACCTCTGTGAGGACCAATATGCACAGGTAAAAGCTGCATGAGCAGAGACCACTGACGTCTGATGCACATCCAGTCACTGTGTTCTATAGTCAAAGCTGAAATATGACAGAAACCGCTCAGTTTCAGAAAAGAGCTTCACGGGTTCCTCGTGGCAGGCGGAGTTGGAGGATATCCAACAGTGAACAGCAGCTTGACATTTCCAACACTTCAATTTGTCATTTTTAACCTCAGATTTGACATTTGTCAAAATAAAAAATATATGAAATGTGAATTTGCACCATTAACTGAAATGTTCTTACAATAAACCTTTAAATATTTTTCAGTTACATTTAGATAATTTCTGCCTTTTTTGTGTGTTTTGTAAAGTATTTAGTATTTTGTAATGTTGTTGAGTACTACTATCATCATTGTTATTATAATTACTATCAATATAAAATGTATAACAGTCACAAATGGTAATTAAACAGCCAGCAAAAGCCTTATAGCTCATTATTAGCCTAGCCATCGTCCTGTCACATAGACATGTAGCATTAGCAGGCTAGCAGCAAGTGCTGGATCCTAAGACTTCTTGTTTCACTGTGACGAGGCAGCTGGTAAATGCAAAAAACCCAAATAAATAAAAATGCAGGGCTACAAAGCGATATATTAAATACTGCTGTAGATACAAAAGAGGCGCCTGCTTTCCCTTTCAGTTATACTCAGAGAATATAAAAGAGACAAATTGTTAAAACGTTCCAGTAAAAACTTTACATGTTAGCTGTGCGCAGGATTCAGTGTCCTACATATGTGCAGGATATTCACTACAGTGACTACGGCTCACTGAAGTACTTGGTTGTGTACTTCTGTACTGCCACGTATACAGTGACCCGTGCATTATATAAACTACAGTAAAAATATCCACAAGTTGCTTTGCAAATCTTCACGGTTGGATTAACGAGGTGTCACTCTGTGATTCCTGATGGAGAGAGAAGAGAGCAGCCTGTTGGAGGGTGATGGATGCTCACCACAGCAACCCCACTGAGGAGCTGTAACCAAACCACGGTGGAAAAAACACATTTTAATGCTACTATTAATGCCACCATCACGAGAAAATAAAAGAGTGTAGCTCACACAGGAGTTAAACTGATGTATATGATTTTGGGCCTCATAAACAGGCTTTAGCCAGGCCTTGCTATTAAATGTGTTACACCAGTCTGGCTCGTGACTCACTGTCGTTATTCTTACTGGATATCATAAAAAGTTTGAAGTAAAGCATTATTCAGAGGTCAAACACATGTTGGGCAGCTGTGCAAATGTGTGTCATTCAGGACAGAAAGGCTCCATTACAAAAAGTTAGCATGAAATATACTTCATTAGAGCTTCATTCCCAGTGTACCAGAAGGAAGTTGGCAGAGCTGTTTCATCTTCATGTATATTTACAAAGCTTTGGCAAGCTTCCCACTCATTTTAGTGGCTAGCTGGCAAATATGTTGAGTTGCCCTGAGGAACTGTGAGAAGCTCAAGAGAATGGATGGCAGACTTTAGTCGGGGAAGAAATGCTCGTTAAGCCAAACTATGTTGTCATGGTTAATTAAATACCCACTCATTTTTGAAGTTTGTTTTTGCTTGCGGTTTGACCCTTCCTGTCATGAAGACGCCACAGCGGTGAGAGCCGGACCGGGGTCATCGCTGCCGTTCTCTTCACTCTGACTGATGTATTTGATTAACTGGCATTACCTTCAGACTTTCTCAGGTCAGTGGTAAACCTCGGAGGGGTGGGGTCGAACAAACAAAGGTTCTGGCTTTCATCTCTTGTCCCAATATTGTGATGGAAAGCTTAAAGGCTCGCTTTGAATAAGCGCGTGTGAGGCAGAGCAAAAACAGATCCAAACCACCTGGTGATTTTCAGGATATTAACAGCCTGGCAAACACAATGTCTAATTCGATTGTTTCTGAGTCAGTGTGAAGTGCGAGGAAAAGGAAAACAAGAGAAAAGCACTTGAATGGTGGAGGACGACGCAGTCACCTCGCGTCCAGCCTGCTGGAGGAAAGAACTTCACGAGTATTTTGTTTTCATCTAAGGCAGAGCACTGTCATAGTCACTTGGTAGACGCGCGTGCATGTGCGTGCGTTCTTCAGCTAGGATTTCAATGTGTGTGTGCGTGACGACGTGCTTGTTACAAGGCACTCTCATTTACATATAGAGCACCGGGCCCTCAGGAGCTAAGTGGACTTTAACAGTGAGATAGCTTTGCTATTTATTGCTTTTCATGCTGCAGTGAATACCTGAGAGCCGCAACTTCTCAAACGTGGCAGTGAAATCCATACACAAATGACCAACAGCCATCACTGTTCTCCAGTAAGTGCCTCTGCACTCTGAAGAAGACAGCAAGGAAGCTGTTAGACATACAGTTCACCAATATCTATAAGCTGCATCCCCGCTACCGCCCGAGCCACGGGATGAGTCACTCTATGCGACGTGGAAATAGCAAACAGCAAAGTTTGCCCTCCAAACTTTTTCACTCAGACTTAATAAAAATTTGAAAATCTGACAATCTGAGTTGATTTTTATTCCCACAAACCACTGATGAAGCAGCCCACCCACACAATAAAATAACGTCAAATTGTCAGCCTGTCAACAAAAAAAAAGTCCGTTTGCATTTTGAGAGAATGATGCAATCCATCAATGTCAGGCTAATCTGAATTGGAAATTATATTACAAACCCCCAGAATAAACTTGTGTTTTTGTCCAGTCCAGTCAGCACCATGGAAGATTTATAGCTATGTTATTATTCTCAACATAATCTTAGTTCTGCTGTGTGATTTACCGGTGATTTATAGTCATTCCATTTACTTGTAAACCATGGCAGGAACTGGCAGAAAAGGACAGCCTAATATGCTAACAGCCGCTGTACTGCTGATATGAAAATACAGCTGGGCGAGGAAGCTTTGAGCTACGCAAGGACGTCATCTTTCTCTGCAGCTGCACGCCTGTCATCAGCCCCCAGCCTGGCAACCCCGATTGCATCAAAACATTGAAATCGTTGCTTAGAAAACCATGATGATGCTCCTGTCCTAATCACCTCTCTAATGTCATCATTATTCATATAATCAACATCATAATTAGTCAGCCTTCCTTGACACCAATTTTAAGACTCTTGAGCTGAGGGCGATAGCATTGCTACTGTTACAAGTGCCACCAATAGCATAGTTAGGATGTTAGCATTCTAGTGGTGGTCGAAACTTTAGAAGTACAGCTCAGACTAACTTTTTAAGAACAGGAAGTCATTTTCAAAAATGGTTTTGAAACAGACTTGGACGATCAGAAGTAAGAATAAGCTGCTGGCATTCAAAATGAAGTCAACCAGAATATGCAAATTAGTGACATTTGGAGCTGAGAAGCTGTGCATGTGTGTATTCTACAATAGTACACACAACTGAGCATTACAAACATACCTGCTAACATTAATCATGCACAGCTGTGCACATAACTGCATACAGCTTCGTTATATATAAGGCTGTTTTCTGTTATAGCATTCTTTTGCTATTTTCTTGCTAGCAGAACAAATATAGAACAAATATACCTACACCATCTTCAGAGAGCTGTTCACTAACTTGGAAATGAGCCGTGCTCAGTGATGCGCCGCTAGCTATAAAATGCACTATTTAAGTTCTCTATATATAACAGATAAGCATTCGACTTCTCTTCTATTCCTAATGTATTTGCATCTTGCTGTTCACTCCAGTTTCTTTACCGTGATCCTATACACAGTATAAAAGATGGCTTTAGCTATCATGATCGAGATGAGCATTTCATTTCCAAAAAACTGACCTAACAAGGAGCAAGAAAGTGTGCACTTATTGGCCAAAACAGGCTTTTTTCTGATATTAGCCAAACTACTGAACTAAGGCCATAAACAGAGCTCACAACAGACGCCCTCTTATTGCAGACTTCTATAGCAGCGGTCCCAACCCCTGGGCCATGGACCGGTACAGGTCCGTGAGTTGTTTGGTACCAGGCTGCGAGAGTTGAGGCTCGGGTGTGAAATTCATGTTTTTTATCATTATTTATTTATTTATTTATTTTATTGTTAACTGGGTTTCCCTGGGTCTTTTCCTGTGTGTTATGAATAAATCTTCTTTTTTTGGTACCGGTACCTGTTTTATTTTGTTGTATTTATCCGCAACACCTTAAACCTTCCTCTTTTTAATGTACACATTATACTGTAGTTTTCATGGCCTCCATATATTTCTCAGTCGTATTTATACCTATAGTGTCTATGAGCCCTTTAGTAGTCCAGAGCTTTGTGCAAAAGGCAAAGAAGTGAAGACATCATTGCTTTCATCACAGCAGATTGATGGAAAGGACCCTGGAACCCAGAGCTGTATTGTAAAAAGTCTTGACGGTCCCTCTTCTTATTAAGGCTGAGCTCTGGAGAAGCATGGTGGCCATTGACTGAGGTGGAGTCACTCAACCAAATTAGCCTTTAGCCTTGGAAGAATTCACCCTGTACCTTTGACTAGTTATTGCTTCCTTCTTTACAGATCATACATCTATGCTATTGATTGGCCTTGCCTGCTCCACAGCTCTAATTGTTGTCCGGGCCTTGCATTTCACAGACAGTAATAGGTTACACAGAAGAATAAAGATGCAGTTGCTGGATATTGATCACGAGGAATCCACACCTCTGGCGAAATTAATGAGACAATGCATATGGATCGATGCTGCCCCCCCTCACCGCCACCACCCCTTGGCAAAAGCTTCTTTTTTTCCACTTCTTCTTCCTCTGAGCCGGCGCCTGCACTCCAAGGAAAAGTGCTGATTTGAGCTCATCTTTTCCAAAGCATCTCATTAAAGTTTATCATGGAGTATCAATGGCAAAACAGCCAGGAATCTCATTATGGATTGTGCGGGGGTGGTGCAGCTGGGGGACCAGGAGGCGTGGGCACGACTCAGTTGTTTAAGTGTAACTGAGACGGCTGGTTTGGTTGTTGTGCTGTAAATGATTGGGCTGCGTTTGTGCGTCAGCAAATATGACTTTCCAATACGGGAGGACGGACTCGGACCGCATCCTGTCCTCGTTCAGAAGTAGCGCACGAGTTTGTTGTTGTTGAGGACCGCAGAAGATTAATGGACCAGTATGTTCACTGTGTATACTGTGGCTATCGCAGCCTTTTAACCCACAGAAACTCATCCCATTTGTTAAAACACGAGCGCAACCCACAAGGATGTTACAGCACACGAAAATCAATTCTCGATTCCCATAATTAGCACGCCTGAGAGACATATTGGAACAATATGAGAGTGTGGTTTTGCAGTGTGTGCCTGAGAGACTGTGCAGCTCTGTGTGGGGAGATAATTATGACGGGGATTCTTAGAAGCTACAGGGCAGCAAAGTACTCACACATGTAATTACTCACACTCGATGCAGTGCCCTCCTGTGGTGGGACCCGGCGCATGGGTTTCGGGTGTCAAGGATCCCGCTGCCTGTTTTCTCTCTGCGTGCTTACCAACAGAAAGGAATCGTTTCATCACTTTCTACTTTAATCTGACACGGACACACACGCCTCCACAGATACACACACAGAAGCTGAACGTTTTGGTTGTCAACTCTATGCTTTTCCAACCCTGGAGAGCACAGGGTCTCTTAATAGAGAGGTGAGAGAGGGCCAACTTTCCACAGCAGCTAATTAAGGAGCAGAAAATAGCATAAAAAAAAGTGCTTAAAGTTTGTGTCCATGAGCACAGGCTGAAAGAGATGTTTAGGTTTGGGTTACAGCATAAAAATATAAATATGCTAATTCAGTATTACTTATACTGCTGGAGGTGCTTTCAAAAGGTTTTCAGAACCTCCACAGTTTCACACACAGGCATGCCCACACACACACACACACACACACACACACACACACACACACACACACACACACACACACACACACACAGAACACTCTTCTCGAGTCTAGTCTGAGTGTCCTATCATCCAACAGTGTGAGAAAAAAGAGGGCTAAAATTGGGTTGTATTCTCTTTGCTAGAGCACTCTGGTGATTCAGGTGTGGTCTCCTTTTTCCAATTAGATCCTACAACACACTTCATGCTCTTCTGAGCAGGAGCAACTGCATAGCTAGACCCCAGGTACATGCCCAGGTACGTATAGATCCATTGTGCCCCACTTAAATCTCAAGTTGAGGTTTTAACAAGCTGCTGCATTCGGGAGTGGAGTCGTTTAGATTGACAGACGGAGGGAAAAGCTTTTCTAATGCACAACGTCAAATCAGTGCAGTTTGATCCAACATACAAGCTGATCTTACAGCGCAGCACTCAGTGGGTCAGCACTCTGCGTATATCAATGTATGATAACACAACCTGACTGTAAGCTGAGCTACTGTCAGCTTAATGCTCAAAGTCAAACTCAAACTTTACGGCAGTGTGTTTTTGGCTTTCACATGATGTATTTATGACACTTTATTTTAAGAAGTTGACCCAAGTCAAGCTTTTTAAAATTCATTTGTTATGACATGGAGATGAATGCAAATGTGCATAAAACTCAAGCACAAGTTTAAAATGTGTGCTGGAATAGATCCATGCATCCATCCAGGATATCCAGGTGGGCAAACCCCGAAACACGTTGTAATACCAACAGACAGACAACTATTCATATTCACTCCCACCTGGGTGGTAGATTCAAACCCAGGATCAGTGCTAACCACTGTGCCAACATGCTATCATTATGCTGAAACCTACATTTTAATAAAATAGATTTATCTAGGCCAGTTATGTCAAACTCCTTTTACATCGAGAGCCACATAAACTCTGATATCTGTCAGATAACGACACATTGAATCACTGCAATATCTTAATGTGAGATAAAGAAACACAGTTTTAACAGTTTCTCTCAGTTTATTACATGATACATGCTGCTGGAGTAAATGAGAAGAAATCTGTCAGCACGACTTAAACTGTAAATATAAAAATATAATAAACATTCTCGCAGGAACATCCTCTAATTATAAAACAGAAACTCTTCTTAATTCATAGAAAATATCCAGTTTTTTTCATAAACTGTGGAACCATTCGATATAAAAAACGAACGGGCAGACGAAAAAAAAAACAGTAGAAATTGAAAAATTAAGAACTTTTTTTCACAACAGGCCAAAGGCCAGAAACAAAACTGAACCCAAGTGCAGCACAGAGGCAGCAAAAGACTTTTACAAGGTTTATTTGGCTAAATGCAAACCACGAGGGGACGCGGCGACTCGAGGGTGGAAACGGAGACTAGGGAGTTGAACTGGAGTGTAGCAGGTAATATTTGGTGGTAGCAAGAGGAGAGAGGACAGAGAGGGGTTAGCGTGGTGTCGGCAATCAGCCCCGAGCAGAAACGGGAGCTGGAAGCATGTAAATATAATAATAACCACTGCAGCTAAACAGAGAGCCTGACGAGCCCAGCTGTAAGTAAGCTGTTAAGACTCGGCTGTACTCTGTGTTCCTGTTTTCTATTGGAGCAGCCTTTCAACGTCTCTCTGTCTCTCGCTGCAAAGTTGACCCAGACAACAAAGTAAAGCTAGTTTTCAGCTATGAGCCGACACGAACCCGACGTATTAGCCAGAGGTCCCTTTACTACGGTTCGGAGCCGCGGACCTGTTTCATATACGAGATCGCTGCAAAAAAGTGCAGCCTTACCTAATGTCCACCTACTGTTACTCATTTATATTAAGGTTTAAAACTCTAGGTTGTATCGGTATGGAGAGTAACCTTCAGTAATAGTAATAAATCACATTCATGTAGTTGTAAAAAGCTTGATAATATATCAAGTAATCCAAAGTATTCAGAATACGTTACCCTCATTGAGTAACGTAACAGAATACTTTACAAAATACATTTTGGGGCATGTAATCTGTAATCTGTAGTGGGATACATTTTAAAAGTAACCTTTGCAACACTGCAGACAAAATTTGCAGATCTGAGTTTCTGGACATTTCTTTCCACTTTTAGTTCATTTTGCTGTTCTTTAGGAATATTACGGTCTAAGAACAGCAAATAGCAATCGCCACATCATAAACCCCCTGATAGGTGAGCTGCACCAGTCATCTCTTTATATTGCAAAGCACTGCTGGGAAACCACGAGTGATGATATTTATGTGGTTATGGCTTCACCATGTGCCAACCATATTGCAAAACTGCTTGAGAAATACAAAGACTGAAAGAGAAATATGCACACACCAGGGAGGGGATTAACAAAGCATGTGTGAACTCAATCAAAGCAATAACAAGGGCAGGAAAGGAACAAAGGGAGGATTAAAATCACACACAGCTACATTAGGAAGCAACTTTCAAAATAAACATGGAAGTAAACTGAAGGAGAGACCAAAAGTGCGCTCACATGCACAAAAGTAAGACACAGACTGGAGAATCAGGGAGCACAAGAGAAGGGAAGCTGCTCGGGAAATGGAAAAACACTTAAACAAGATTAAGATTCCAACAATAAATCGTGAGTCAACACAAATCATTAAGGCTGGTCCATGGAAGCAGCAACCAACAGGCCAACTGCACACAAAGCATGCTAAATGGACTGATTCTTATATAGCACTTTTCTGTTCAAGCACTCAGAGCACTCTACTCAACATGTCTCATTCAGTCTGAGTTTAATATCTTGCCCAAGGATATTCAGCCATACAGACCAGAGCAGAAAGGGCTCAAATCACCGACATTCCCATTAGTGGTAGACCTGCTCTACCTCCTGAGCTACAGCCCCCCCACAGGAAGACTAAAGGGGTCCCATGTCCAGGACAGGTTTAGAGACGTCCTGGCTCCCCAGGCGTGACCTTCTCAACATTGGGGCTGCTGTGGCTCAGAAGGTACGGCAGGTCGTCAAGACACCAAACCCAGAGTTGCTCCCAGTACATTAATTGGTAGCGTGAGTATTTCAGTGTCAAGTTAAAAGGCGCTGATTAAAGTGCTTTTATGAACAGCTGGAGCTTTGAGTGAATAGAGTAGATAAGCACTATATAAGGACAGTTGATTTTAACGTGTCCACAGCAACCAACTTCCCATAAAGGAAGAAAACTGACTGGATTTTCGCCTCAGTTCTTTTCAGAAAGGATTCTTTTGAAATTCAAGGTAGGCTTTCATGCATCTTGACACCAAATTTGCCAGGTACCTGGAATGTTCAATAGCGCTGTTTTGTAGAGCAAAATAAAGTAGATGCCCTCCTTCCTCTACGGGCACCTTCATTTTCTTCCGTAGCCCTCTGAAGCCTGTGAAAACCAATCTGTTGCTGCTGGAATGCAATTTAATCCAATGATTTTTATATATATAAAGAGAACTGAAAAATGAACTTATTTTTGGTCACCACATAGCATAATTGTGTTATAAGTACTTTGATTGGGGCTATTTTTACTGCAGTCATTGGGCTAACCCCTGCCAGCAATGACTGAACTTTCCCTGGTTGCTGGGAGTGTACAATTGCAAATCTCTGAGGGGACTAAGTAGTACCATGTGAATGATGGTGATTGGCTGTTTATTAGATTCAAAGGTGGTATTACTGCCAGTGATATTGAGCCTGGCAAAGAGGCTCTCTGCAGTACGCTACTCAGGAGAGAAGAAAATAACAATAAAAATACAAGGAATCTCTGTGTGCAGCAGGAAGCTCTAAGTAGTTAATGAGGAGGTTTATTTTGTTCTGACTAGAGCATCTTTTTCAGAGTAACCTTTTATTTTTATGTTTTTTTTACCCTCAGGTGTGGGTAATGACTAAGTACCATTAATTTGAGCAGTGACAGGAGCGGTTAAGATTGGAGCGGAGACATTAGTATGGAGATAGGACGCCTTAACTCAGAGCAAAAGTGCTAAAGGGAGGAACATAATTTGCTGCACTCGCTAACACATTCATACACACATTTTCTATTTGCTCCTTTGTTTATGTATTGGCTTCCTGATGAAATGTGTTATGTAACACCTTTTTTTAATAGTCTCACCTGAACACAAGTAATTTGCATTTCTCTGTGTTTTGCAGTTTTTTCTCCTCCCCTGAGGAGTTTTATCTCTATGCAAATATACAGATTCAAACTTAGAAAAATAACAAAGACTGCAAAGAAGAAGAAAATCACCATATTAAGCATTGTTTTTCTTTTGATTGTACATTATCTGCTTTTTTAAGCTCATGTCTGGGCTCTTAAGAACCGGCTCGCTCACGGCTGTGACAGCAAACGTGAGGTGAAGCTTTCTGAGCGGTGAACCAGTGCACCACATCGTCAGTAATGAGGAATTAAACTGGGTCCAGCAGCAGTTCCTATCTGCGTGTTTTATCTTTCTCCCACTTTGACTGTTTTAACGGCTCTCCTTCACGTCGCTGCTTAATGCGAGGAAGAAAAATGGTCACCAACAAGGTCGCGTTATTGATGGCGCTGACATTTGTGGTTACACCTTTCAAGTATGTGGGAATATCAGTTTTCTGTCCACTGAGGCTCCACTCTTTTTCCGCTGGTATACAGCGGAAGCACGCAGCCACCGCGTCGATTCACGCTATCCCTCCAGCTGAGAGCAGAAATCTTAAACCATCATTTACATCCCTCGCCGCGTGCATTTTGAGGCATAAGTGTGAAGAGACGAGGCCGGCTCCATTAATTAGGAGCACGGCACCGTTAAAATGGATCTGTGGGGAAGGATGGTGATACTTGCTCCTTGCAACCTGCCCACTGTCCTCCCACGGTGCCGGTGATTAATGATGTCAGACGTATCAGGGGGGCCCTTATCAGACATGGACGCTCCCACCAAACAAAGCCAGGGTTAGGAGCTCGATGTTTAACTGATGAAGTGGGACTGATGGCAAGGGGGAAGCAGAGAGCTGCTGTGAATGCTAATGACCTGTGGCATCGACTGTTAGATGAGCACCGAAGAACAGCAACCGTTCGGCTCCCCGGGTTAGTGCTCCAACTGTGATGTGTATGATTTTGCTGTGCAGCACGGATTCTGGGATTTTCCTGGAATGCACAGTGGTGGACATTCAGATCATTTACATGAGCAGCACTAGGGAAGAAATAAGCTTCAGTTTTGTCTGTGAAGGTTCTCAGTCATCCAGGTCATCGTAGTCAAAGGAGCTTGCAAAGAAAAGCGTCTGGACTTCTTTAAGTTGCTTGAAGACGTTTCACCTCTCATCCGAGAAGCTTCTTCAGTTCTAAGGTCAGATGGTGGAGAGTCCCAGATATAAACCTAGTGGGAGTTTCCCCCCACAGAGGGACAAAAGGACCCCCTGATGATCCTCTAATCGCCTGAGCCAAGGTGGGAAACTGGGTGTGGGTCACAATCAGCCAGAGTTTCGGGTGAGTTCATTGTGAAACCTGGCCCCACCTTATCATGCAAATTCCTGAGGTCAGATGGCCAAGGATGCGAGTGGGCGTTAAGGCGTCTGGGAGGGATCTCAAAACTGGATTATAGATGGCAGAGAGTTGGTGTCGTAAACCCCCGCCTCTGTTCAAAGATGGTCGCTCACAGTGGACATAGATGCTTCTTTCACTCCTCTTTCAAACCATCTGTCCTCTCTGTCCAAAATGTGAACATTGGCATCCTCGAAAGAGTGACCTTTGACCTTAAGATGCAGATGGACTGCTGAGTCTTGTCCTGTGGAGGTGGCTCTTCTGTGTTGTGCCATGCGCTTGTGAACCCACGCCCAGTTTCCCACCTTGAAACGTCTTCAAGCAACTTAAAGAAGTCCAGACGCTTTTCTTTGCAAGCTCCTTTGACAAGCTTCAGTTTTAATTAAAGGCCCGACTGAAGTCCTTCCAGACCATTTTCAGGTGAATCAGATTTCATTTTGTTTAGAAATACACGAGTACAGGAGCAGCGCGGTGCTGGTGCGATTAGCCTGCCGTCTGTGTGAAGTTTGCGTGTTCTCCTCGTGTCTGCACGGGTTCTTCTGGGAACTCTAGATTCAGTCCCTCCAAGACATTTCTCCTAATTCCATCAGTAAATATTATCATGCACTTTCTGCATAATAACAGGTCTGTGATGCCCTTAGATGTCCACAGCTGGACAGACGGCACACTGAGTGGATGTTTGTCCTTTATCCAGGATGTGTTTTTGATGAGAGGTGTGGGTAACCTGTTGAGCCCCACTGTTGGGGGGGGGGGTTGTAGAAATTCCCACTAAGCGCGGGTCATACGCTTTGGGCTGTAGGGCGGCTGTATCTCGGGAAGGCTGGCGGTTTGATCCCTGACTGCTCCAGTCTGTGTGGGTAAGATACTAAATACAGAGTTTCTAAGGTGTTTATTGGAGTGAGAACGCTAAAGGAAAGCACTTCCCAAAGAAAAAAGGTGCTTGGGTGAATGAAGTATTCAGGCAGAGTAGAAAAATGCGCCACAGACCCGTTCATGTCCAACAATATTTTCACAGACCGGCCTTTAAGGTGTCGCAGATTACCTGTTATAAATACAACAAAATAAAACCAGAACCTGTACACAGGAAAAGAGAAACTGAGTTAAAAAAATAACGATAAAATTTCACAGCCGAGCCTCAACTCTCGCGGCCCGATACCAAACGACTCACAGCCGGCCCGTGGCCCGGGGGTTGGGCACCGCTGCTTTACCCTATAGAGGACCGTTTAGCACGTTGGATAACAAAATGTGAAAATGTCTGTAATTCCTAAAGAGTTGAGCAAATTATTTTGTTAAACTGCTTGAATTGAAGGTGAAAGTCTGCACTTACAACAATCAGATTTTAATTGTTTGATTTTTAATTGTCACTTCTGCAAAAACAGCTGGATCTAACTGCCTTTTTAATCACAGTGCTGCAATAAAAGTTAAGGAAATTATTGATTTCTTTTAGTGCCTGTTAATGTTTTTTTTAGTATTCAAAAAGAAGAGACATGAATCAGGTTTAGGGGCATCAAAGCTGCACTTATGCACGTGATTGTGGAGGAAATGCATTTAGTTATTCTGCATCACTGGAAAAATGAGTGAGGACCTGAATGTTGTTTAATGGGATACATTTAAGTAACGATCATATCACGTTTGATGGAGCCACAGAGATCAATAAGACAATCTCTGTGTCCAATCAAAGTCTAATCTTTGTCAAGTTATTTAAGTTATCTCCTGCTGATCTGATATCTGCACTGATGTACTTGCTTTCGATTTGATCGCCCATTTCACGAAGGAACTGTGTGAGGCCTGGCATGGAAAATATAATCAGGTCTATCAGCTCCAGCTAAAAGAGAAGGAGAAAGAGGAAGATGGGAACCTCTTGTCTTCCTGACGATCTGCCACTACAAAAGGTGGCTTCTCTCCTCCGTGCTCACGTTGCTATCTCTGATGCAACAAAAATAGAAAACTGTAGAGGATATAAGACACTTATGTGTTATTAAGCTGTGGGGGGCGTCCAATGAAGCGGGAAGGCGCAGCCGTTATGCCAGTGGACGCTCTTGGAACACATCAAACAGAAATTTGCAATTAAAGGTAAAGAAATAAGTACTTTACACGTGGAAGGCTACTGCAGCGGTTACCATCATCATATTTGTAGTGTAATATGCTACAATAAAATCCACTTTACTTCCAGAGATCAAAGAAAGCAACACACGAAGATCATTTGAATAAAGTCCTTTGAGAACATGGAGTAAACACCACCTACAGGAACACATTCTTTTCATGTTGGAGAAGAAAGCACAGGATGTGCGCTTTAAAGCTTTACGTGTAAGAAACGTATATAAACAGGGAGGCTTAATTTGTTTCTGCACGGCACCTTATTTGCCCGAGGCAAATGTCAAGAATTCATACAAGCCTGCAAATTAATACTTAATGACTGTCATTTATTTTCTATTCTTCTACTATCCTGGGAAATGTGTGGGGATGTTTGACAGAAAGCACAAATCACAGTGTGTAATTTGACCGAGCTCTTATGAGAAACAGGAGCACAAAGTTGATTGCTCGTTGATTGTTTCTGCATAATTGTGATTTGGACAGGGCTGAAATATCTCGACTGCTGTTTGATGAATTTAAATTTTGTAAAGATATTCCGTAGGGGGGGGGCAGGGTTCAGGTGGCGGAGCGGTTCGATACCCGGCCTCTCCGTTTACCCAAGTGTCCTCAGTCGAGACGCCGCATGGCAGCTCTGCCGTCATTGTTGCTTGGGGTGAGTACGTGAATGAGAAACATATTGTAAAGCCGTTTGTAGAGCCCAGTGAAAGCTGTGCAGACTGTTTACATTAATCACCCAGGATGGCTGAATATCTACTCTCTGCTTCAGTGATCTCCTGACTCTTTCTCTGGGCTCTGAGAAAGACCAAAGTAGAGGAAAAGCCTATTTTTATTAATGCAAAGATCTATTTTTGCTTTTCTATCCTTGCGCTACAATCCACAGACGTGTATCCATCTGGCATAATTACTAGCCCTCAAGTCAACTATGCGTACCTGTGGCTGTGGATCACTTCCAATAAAATAGCTCGAGGCTGGAGTAAAATGTGTCCATCAAATGTTAGACTTTATTAACGAGCCCACATGTTGACACAGGAAAGAATCCCCACCTTCTAAAGGGGAAAGGCTTCCTTTTATACTCTACCTGATTCAGGTGAGCATCTGGAATAGACCAAGTCTGGGGGTCAGCAAATTAAACGAAAACATAAACCTCCCCATAAGAAAACATCAAGCACAATATAACACATCATAGACATAATTCGATTTGTAACAATCCTATAAATAAGTCAATAAAATATTGACTTCACACACTTCTATATACATTAAAGCACCTTAACCACACCCCCCTAGCCTGGCCGCTGGTTCGCTCCAGGAGCTCATAAGCAGGAGATTGAGCTGCTTTTACTCTTCTGCTCCACATCCTGCAAAAGAAGCAACCAGGAAAGGTGAGCGCTGTCACCACTTCTCTTTTTACATATCCAAATAATTTAAGTTACAAACAAATGATTAAACGTGAACAGCTCTAACTCATCCCGACACAGGTCGGATGGCCAGTCCCCCGGGCTCTTCACCTTTCACGAGCAGTCACTTAAATATTAACCCAAATAACCCTAATAAAGACTCACTATCAACCAATGTGTGATTTCCTTCATTATAGTTTTTAATTCCCAACCAGTCAGTCAAGAAAGGCTAATGGAACTCCTGGTCTCCATTACAAAAAGGCACATATAATGTATGAAAAAGCACTACAGGGTGTCTAAGGCTACATACGTGGTAAAAATGTTAATGTTTTAATTCGATTTCAACATTTTAAGTTAGTCATTGTATTGGCTGCAGGTGCAAATGTCACAGTTAAAGCTTCTACTGGTCAGAACTAGAAGAGTGCTGAACAAATCCTACTGTAGTAAGTTTCCAGGCGTGTAAAATAAGCAATGAGTAGCCTGAGTTCTTCTACCATTATTACACTGGGGTCAAAAAGTGTCACCAGAGGTTTACGACTTTTCTCATGTCTCACGGCCCCAGTGTGGCACCTGTGAAGAGACACTAATGTTTCTTCTGACGGTGCTACGAGGAGGTTAAAGTGAAGATTTGTAGTAAAAGTGTAAAGAAGGCTGTGATTTATATACAGACATATATAAAGGCCTTAGTGGATGCTTCTTCATGAGACTCGTGTTTTTTTTTCAATCAAGGACCAAAAACAGGGGAAATGCATCATGACCAGAACATCAGCAACAGAGGACACAAACAGGAAGAAGAGGAATGAAATGAAACGATGAAAAAACCACAGTCTCTACAGACTGACGATATCCTCCTGCCATCACACACGAGGTGAGGCTGCAGGACAGCAAGCTAAAGGCCCCACGGTGCAGTCGAGTGCACATTATACATGTATTGTTAGATACATTCAGTGAAATGCTCCAAAGTCACATCATCAGCTTACAGATGGTTTTGGCAAACAGAATATTTATGACAGAGGTAAGAAAAGCAGCCACGCGGCAGTCTGTCGCTGTGTGAGAATCCAGGCTCAGGGCTTCCACCACTTAAAATATTTGAGCAGCTGTCACAAAAGAAGCACCGTCAGGGATTAAAGTCATTCTGAACCTGAAAATACCTCCACGTGTGTTGGATGAATGGTAATTAAATTCGATATGGAAACGGTCACAACGGTGTGACTTTTAATGCAGCTCTATAATTACAATCTGAAATCAGCTCAACCAAATGGCTACACACATAAGATACGTTGTTAATACTACCTGCTGAACTTCTTCTTAACCTTTTCATCTCGAGGATTTTAACTTTTGCTTAAAATGACCTAAAATTGTTGGTTGGCACAACTGTCTAATGTAGTCGAGTCATTTCTTAACTGGAAATGAGTCAGTTGGATTTTGGCACCTGAATTTTGGAAAAAGTGGGTCCTAATTTTCAGACGGCTCTTTTTCCTAATTATTCATCTGGTTTTGAACAAACTGAACGTGTATGTTTTCTTATCATGCAACTGATCTTTATTTTTTATTCTTTTTAAATTTTCTTTCACATCCTCCTCTTTATAAGCACTGCGTCTCATAGAACATGCACCAAATGCAAAGGCAAGATAATTCTTTTCGGTACCACTTTACAATAAGGCTCCCCTTATAGATGCTAATAAATAGTTTATAGCTATATTATTAATTAATTTGTAAATGCTTTATAAACCATTATTAATGGTTTATTATGCATTAGTTAAGGGTGAGAAAGAGGAAAAAAACTGACCGGTTTCTTGCCAAATAGTGAGCCAAATGTGTTCACCTATATATTTCATCTAGAGTTGCTATATTAAACATTTTAGACTAAGTTACTATCCTGTAAGCACAATCAGCATTTGTAAACATATTTTTTATCATATAAAATTGTACTTCAGAAATGCATTATAAATATCCACAACTATCAATCGGAGCTTTGTTGTAAAGTGTAAAGCATAAAACCATTTATTAATGAATAATAAATATTTATAAATGCCAAATGGGAGCCTTATTGTAAAGTGTAAAGCATAACACCATTTATTAATGACTAATAAACATTTATAAATGACAAAAGATAGCTTTGTCGTAAAGTTTAAAACATGTCAACATTAATCACTAATAAACATTTATAATTGCCAAAAGTGAGTCTTAAATGTATAATGTCACCATTTATAACACTTAGACCTAAATTACAATCAGTGCTTGAAATAACATTTAACTACTGTCAAAAATGGCAATGTATTGTAAGAGTAACACATGTAACATTAAATGTGTTTTTTAAAACACCAAACAGTCACCCACTCCAAAAAAAGTTCATGCCAGACTGGTTCAAACTGGAAATATTTTTTGTATGTCCTTAAATAAGCGTCCCAGTGGTCCATCAGGGTGTCGCGCTCCAGTTCCTCCTTAAGAAAAGTCAGTTTCTCTCGCTCCTTGTTAAGAAGGGCAGTTGCAGTAGGGGCAGGATTAGAAGAAGAATCTAAAGAACAAACAATTATTAAATTACAATACTAAAATAATTTATAATCTAAACTTGGGAAACTCAAATAAAATATTGATTAAAAACGGTTACAACTTGAATTTATAAAAAGCCACTTTGTAAAAATTATGTTATATACACATGTGGTGGTTCAGACATTTCTAAAACAAGGCAAATAATTCTTCTGTGTACTGCCTTACCAGGGTGTTTAATATAAATTTAATGATGCACATAAACAAAACTAAAAATATACAACTAAGTGATATCAATCGTTTGGAATAACCAATAGTAATAGAGCTATTCACATGTTATGTGACGTTAGTTAGCCACTGTAGCTAGCAGCCAAATGGCTCGGTAGCTAGCTAGCTAGCATTATACTCACCTTCATGTCTAACTGCTGACGTCGTTGGCTTAGTGCAATCTAGATCATCCAGTCTCTGCTTTTTGTATCTCTTCGAACGTGTGCTAACTGTGTAAGTCGCAGACGCACACAAATTTTTATCTTCTGCTCCATCCATGGCGCAGCAACTTGAACGAGCGCCTTCAGTGTGTCCGTTCGTGCCCCTTTGGCTTGACCTTCCAGAGCGCTCCACTGCCTGTCGCGCTCTGAGAGGAGGGGCTTTCCTTAATAAAGTTAACTGTGATTGGATGGTTGTATAAGCTCCTCTGCGTTTAAATTAAATTTGTTTTCCCTCCCTTTGGCAGCAGAACATATTTTTTTAGCATGAATCCAGCGGGTTAGATCTACATAACAAAGTCGGAGATACATTATAACAGGTGAGACAATCCTCTTTTTTGCGTGGGACTATTTTTGATTATAGGGCTTGTTTTATATAGCATGTGAAGTTCTTTAACTCTGAACCGATTTGCACTAGACTCCCATAGAGTATTTTACGGTGTTTCGAGGTGATAATAAAATAAATTACTCATTTTTTTCCACCAGAATGTCTTTGGGAATGAGATTGCGCGCCAGAATAGAAGGAAAACAAACTAAATATAAGGCACTAAGGCTCATTAAATGGCTGCAGAAGAAACACCTGCTAAAAAAGAAGCTTAGATGTCCCGTTTGTCACCATAAGATGAAAATGATTTCCGTGGTGAAGAAAGACCAATATATGTGGTATGTATAATGCATGATAATGTAGTGCATGTAGTAAATATAACAAAATATTTCGGTTATCAATGCAAGAGGGAGCATTAACCTCTTTTCATTATTATTTTCTTCATACTTAATTTTGTGATTATCTTTTCAATTAATGCTCTTGTTTAAGGGTCCATTTCTTTACTTAACTCATTGATATGTTCTCAGGTGCTGCAAAAGAGCAAGTCATAGGAAAGTTTCCAGAACAATTAGAACTGGCTCCCTCTTTGAGAAATCAAAAACATCTCTTTTCAGTTGGATGAAGTTCATTTACAGGTATATGTAGATGTAGACATTAATAACAATGCACCTTTCATAATTGAACACCAATACGAGACTTGTGAAATAAAATTAGGGCCTCAGTAAGTAATAATTGCCTCAATTTCTATCACAGATTTTCACAAGGGCTCAGGCTCAGACAAATAGATATGATCGATGATGAAGTGGCTGGCAGCTCCAGAACACTAAGTAGCATGGCAAGACACATTCGACATGTTTGTATACGTGCAATTAAAAGACACAGAATAAACAATGGACACCGTCTTGGTGGTGACAGAGAATTTGTGGTTATAGATGAAAGCTGTCTCCGTCATCAGCGAAAGGTTGGTAAACTCTCAGACAGGTTTGTTAGAATCAATGCAGATCTGACTGTGTCCTCTAAACATGGAAACCTTTACCATAAGTAAAAAAAATTAGTAGAAGCAACCATCTTTTTGAATGTTTCTTTGTAGATATTTAATTTTATTCTTTTTAATTTTAATTCTGTTTAATTTTATTCTTTTTGTTTTCAGTATGCACGTGGACGCTTTGGAAATGCATGGAAAAGGAAGAAATGGGTATTTGGAATGATGGGAATTAAAGACAAAAGGCGAAGGCTCGTGTTAAAACTTGTTGAAAAACGATCAAGGCGCCACCTTGTTCCTCTGATCAGACAGCATGTTAAGTTGGGTAGTGCCATTATCAGTGATGAGTGGAGAGCCTACAAGAATGTTTTGACAAACATAGGGTACAGACATTACACTGTAAATCACAGCAGGTGGTTTGTAGATCCTCAATCTGGCAGTCATACACAGCATATCGAAAGGGCTTGGATGACCATCAAAGGACATGTCCGTAGACTAAGAGGAAATCGCACTGAGAAGTTGCTGGAGGAACACCTGATGGTTCTTGAGTGGTCATCTTGGCTTGGTTCGCGACACCCTGATGGACCACTGGGACGCTTATTTAAGGACATACAAAAAATATTTCCAGTTTGAACCAGTCTGGCATGAACTTTTTTAAGATAAGATAAGATAAGATAGAACTTTATTAATCCCTCGGGTGGGTTCCTCTGGGAAATTCGACAAATTTTTTTGGAGTGGGTGACTGTTTGGTGTTTTAAAAAACACATTTAATGTTACATGTGTTACTCTTACAATACATTGCCATTTTTGACAGTAGTTAAATGTTATTTCAAGCACTGATTGTAATTTAGGTCTAAGTGTTATAAATGGTGACATTATACATTTAAGACTCACTTTTGTCATTTATAAATGTTTATTAGTGATTAATAAATGTTGACATGTTTTAAACTTTACGACAAAGCTATCTTTTGTCATTTATAAATGTTTAGTAGTCATTAATAAATGGTGTTATGCTTTACACTTTACAACAAAGCTCCGATTGATAGTTGTGGATATTTATAATGCATTTCTGAAGTACAATTTTATATGATAAAAAATATGTTTACAAATGCTGATTGTGCTTACAGGATAGTAACTTAGTCTGAAATGTTTAATATAGCAACTCTAGATGAAATATATAGGTGAACACATTTGGCTCACTATTTGGCAAGAAACCGGTCAGTTTTTTTCCTCTTTCTCACCCTTAACTAATGCATAATAAACCATTAATAATGGTTTATAAAGCATTTACAGATTAATTAATAATATAGCTATAAACTATTTATTAGCATCTATAAGGGGAGCCTTATTGTAAAGTGGTACCTTGTTTTCTAATATGTTTCATATTCGAGTCTTCTCTCTCTATACACACTTCTGTGGTAATTGATGTGCTACATAATGAAGAATGGACCTCATTTATAAACAGCTGTGCATAAATGTGTGTGTAAACCGTGTTACGAACACTTCACACACGAGTACCTGAACCGTTCCTACCTCACAAACAACTTTTTAAAGTGCCTCAGACGATGCACACAAGCAAATAATGAAGCTCTGGCTTTCCTACAAAATTTAAAAGCACGTTTTTAAATTGAATATTACTACTATTGTTTCCCTGAAGGGAGGGAGTGTGCAGCTGCTTCAGTTTGGTTTTCTGTTTATCTGTCTGTTAGAAGTGTAGCAACCACATTTTCAAGATATCTTGTTCAAATTTTGTGTGTTGGTAGAAACAGACCGACCAACATGAATATCGGGCCACACCCGTTGTCCGTAGCGATGAGAAAAAAAAGCACTGGATGGACCGAATCGAAGAGGATATGAAGGCTGCAAACATCACACCGGAAGATGCTCTGGACAGGAAGTGGAGGAACAGTGGAGAGAGAGAGAGAGAGAGAGAGAGATCGGGTCAACCAAATGTGAAAATCAGTAAATACTTTATATGAGCCACAATTTTTTATGGATTGTTTTCAAACTTCACAACAATACACTAGACCTCGGAGGACACAAGTATTTAGGTTGGCTAGGCACTTTGTCTCGACCTTCACTGTTAGCGTCCACTGTGAAATTGACCTTAATAAATGTGAAGAAACCATAATGACTAATATAACTAATATATCGCATGAAGAGACGTGTACACATGCAACAGGCTGATGTCATCACATTGTAATCAAACAATCCACGTTTTAGTATTGATCTTGCACTTTGGGGGAGTTGTGCTGTTATTATTATTATTATTATTATTATTATTATTATTATTATTATTATTATTATAATAGAATAGAATAGAATTCAACTTTATTGTCATGCACATGCACAGGTACAGGGCAACGAAATGCAGTTTGCATCCATCCAGAAGTGCTTTAGTGATATAGATATATTACAATATATATTAGCAATAGTATAGATATGTGAGTATATTACAGAAATGGGTCTATTATGGTATGTTATAATGTACACGGTATGAAGTATGTTATGAATATTCTATAACTATAAGTATGTACAGGCTATGTACAGGCTATAAATATGAAATAAAAAACTATACAGAAATGTGAACTATGCAAGTTATAAACAGTTGTAGGATTAAAAATTATCGTATGTACAGAATGATTATTTACACAGAACTATATTATACTATATTTATTATTATTATTATTAACGTTCTTGCAGCATTTTCCCCTAACGATTGTCTCTCTGGTGGAAAGCTGCACTTTTTCTCAGGAACATAAATAAAATCCTTCCAGATCCAACAAACTCTGGTGATGTTCTGTTTAAACATTTATCTTCAAGGCGGCGTGTTGTTTGATTTTTACAATGTTACAACACAGTCTCATAATTTACATGTTTACAACTGCAGTTTACTGTTGCTATTTACTCACCACCGGCAAATTGGAACTGGTGTAATATGGAAACAGTTATAGACACATTTGTGTGAATTTGAATTTAATTGAGTGACTGTGTCCTCTGCACGGAGAGAATTGCGCCTGAGCTTTGTTGTTCAGGGCTTCATTGCTGCAGTGAGACTAAAGTCGGAGCTTCTCCTGCTTTTTTACCTTAGCGGTGCAGCGTTCTCGCTGCTTGTCCTCGGGGTAAACATCATTGCTTACACAATGAGGGGAAATAATTATTTGATCCTCTGCTGAATTTGTAAGTTTGCTGACTCACAAAGAAATGAACAGTCTCTAAATTATTTTGGTGAATTCATTTTAATGGAGAGAGACAGAATATCAATCAAAACTCCAGAAAAAAACATTACATAAAAGTTATAAAGTCATTTGCATGTCATTGAGTTTGGCTGCGCGCTCATGCGGCTCACAGCCAAACTCAATGACAATCTGCAGGAGTCAGGTTGTAGAGCATCAAGAACTTCTTTCACTCAATGACATCCAAATCAATTTATGACGTTCAAGTAATGCGTTTCTTCTTGATTTTCATCTGGTATCCTGTCTCTCACCATTAAAATTAAACTACCAGAGAAATTAGAGACCGTTCATTTGCTTGTAAGTGAGCAAACTTACAAACTCGGCAGGGGCTCAAATAGTTTCCCCCTCTGTATGGTGTAAAGGGGCTGTGGAGGTATGCAGGTAGCGTGCAGACTGCAGGCAGAATCTGGAATGAGGCTGATTCACTGATTCAACACATGCACTGTGGGAAGAAATTGGCCGGTGTGCACGTGTCATTAATCTGATGGGGATTTTGTGTGCTGAGGGTAAGAACGTTTCCACAAATATATTAGCGAACGAGGCCCAATATTATCATATGAAGTCACCATAAACAGATAAGACGACATAAGCTAACAGTTAATGATTATAAATATGTATAAATAGCCAATCAGCTATTATGATTACCATATTTGGACTCAGCCCAGTAAAATCCATGAGAAACGGCCCAAACGACCATGATTATAGACTGTTTCTTGTTAGGGTATATACTCTGACCACACACCTGGGGGGACCGGGGCATAGATGTGGATAAACAAGTACTTTGATTGTTTCTGTATCACTGTGGTCTTTATCCCCCCCCCTTGCTTCCTCTGTCTTTCTCATGCTGTGTGAAACCAAATAGTGTAGATATGTTGATCATCGCGCGCTCTCTGTTGATCTCTTTGCAGTGCGTCTCGATATTGGCTGCCAGCAGAGAGCCTGTGGGGTGCATGTCAATCCAGTTTTACCCACCGAAGGATCCCTCTTCCCTCGTTTGCCACGAAATTTCCAAAGAATATGAATCATCTTCCACCAAGAGCGGCTCCTTCTTCCCTTTCAGTGTGTTCTCTCCATCGTTCCCATTCATCCTGTGTGCCGGAGAGGTCCGCAAGACTCATTAGCACCCGCCTCTGTGTTTCATGCCGTGTTTCCCCAAAGGCATAACTAGCACCATTAGCCCAGGCAGCAGTGAGATTTCAAACTGCCTGGGCAGACGGATGCCTTCCAAACCAAAGTGTGCGCCCTTCTTTAATTAGCATTTTTCTAACATCAATATATTTTCCTCTGGCCTCCTAGGACCAAAACTCTGCCGAATTAATTATTAACAGCCTTGCTGTCTTCCACTTTCATTTTCTCCCACTTCCTCCTCTTCCTTTTAAGGCAGTCATGGTTTCCAAGATTCTGCCTCCAGTTGGATGTGAATGCGGGGCGGACATTCGGCGACAGCTCCATCCCTTAGGTATGCTTTAATAGCACACATTTTGTGCATAAAATGATCAATTTGAGTCCAAATCAAGAAGGCAGGCTGCATTAATGTCCATGAACGCTGGAGTGCACCAGGCTTCGGGGCCCACAGGACGCATTTAATTATGTTTACATTTGCCTCTACTCTAATTTATTGTCTACTGTCAGATTTTGGTATTCATTGTGCCAGCTTCTAGGCCATGCAGAATGAGAGTCACCTGCTGAAAATAGAGTGACTGCTTTTCAGAATTCCCCCAGGTGAAGAACAAAGAGTAATTCATTTTTTTCAATCTGTCACGAAAAGGAAGAAAAAGTGAGACCAGAGACTTTAAAAGGCAGGGATTGGACTGGAGGCACAATATGGCTGAGGAGATAAAGTTGAAAAAGAGCAAGATAACCCTTTTGCTTGGCTAGCCTTTGTGGCAGAGTGGGAATAACCACAGCACAGGATTGGTAACCACCATAATTTCAGGTTAAACACAAACACCCCCCACTCAGTCCAGCAAATATACACACACACATTCATTGACACATATGCTGACAGAGTGAGCAGTCGTCTACCAAGCATGCGCTGCAAATGCTACGCTGTAAATAAGATCTAAGAACAGTTCAGCTGTTTGGGGTAAAATATGCAATAATGGTTTTTCATGACTGATTTATAGAACAAAGGCTGTTTAAGTAAACAGCCTTTTGCATCCAGCTGCTGCTTGTGGTTGAAAACAAATCTAGTAAATCGACATCAAATATCTGTTAGTCTGCCTCTGAATATTTTCTCATTTCTTCATGAGTGTACTCTCCACTTTAGTGTCTGCAACTAGTTCACTTAAAAATGTGGCTTCTGTGTTTTGGATAACGTCGCAAAACAGGAAGAAATGAGACTTTTTATTAGCTGATTATTTTCAGATGGATGGGGGTACTGATGTGTCGTCCTTTGGTTTTAACTGCATTTTAAAGCCGTGCCATGATGGAGTGCTATCAGCTAACACCAGCGAGCTTCAACAGACACACTCATGTTGTATAATTAGTGCTAAATAGTTAAACTAATAAACTTTGTACCATAGCAAGGATTTTGTTTGTGTTTGTTTTTGTCAGACCATCAATGAAAATGCTCCAAGTAAAAACATGGTGGATTGGTCCAGTTCAGTGATTTATGTCAGCACAGGTGGGGCGTAATGCCCAATTCCAGGAATCTCTGAACTTGGAAGTCACTGTCATTCACTGCTTCAGGTTGACCTCTGATACTCTGACCTCTGATATTGCACACATGCTTCTAAATGCTGTACAGTTGGCCAGCCTAACATGGGAATTTATGTTTTGCCCTTTATTTGAGCCAGCCTCAAGTGGCCACTAGAGGAACTGCAGGTGTGGAATGCAAAAATGTCCTTTTTTGCATTTCTTGAGGTCTTCTTTAGGGATAAAGTAATAACTGCTGAAATAATGTGTCACGGTCCTGGGTCTCCTGACCCAGCGTTTTTAGTTCTTTGTGATTTTTGTATTATTGTACTTGTGTGTGATTTATTCTATGGCTTCTAGTTTTGATCCCTTGCCCTTCATTTCTCTCTGTGCCCCCTCTGTTCTGTGTAATTGTGTGTCTTTGCATGTTTGAGTTTCTTGTTTTCTGTCCCTCTGCATTGTGCATTATGTTCTCATGGTTGGTCTTTTGTTACTCCCTCTAGTCTAGTCTCTTGTGTTCCAAGCTGAGTATTTCCCTGTGTATTTTGGTTCTTAGACCTCTGCCTTATGGTTTATGTCTCTGTGTTTCTTAGTTGCTGTCTCCACTGTGTCAAGTTCGCGTCTCTGTGTGATACTTCCTGTTTTACTTTGATGGTCCGTGTCTTATGTGAATGCATCCTGCTTTGCTTGTCTCGTCAGTCCTGATTTCTCCCAGCTGTGCTCTCCTTCTGTGTCTCATTCCCCTCGTTACTTCCCAGTGTATTTAAGCCGTGTGTTTCTCTTTGTCAGTGTCGTAGTCTCCCTCATGCTGTGTGTGAGTCTCCCTGTGTCTCCTGGTATACTTTATGATTAGCTTTCCCAGTTTAGTTTTGTATTGCCTGTGTTCTAGTTTTCCAGCAATTAAAGCTGTGCTTTTGAGTTCAAGTTCTGTCCCCGTGAGTTTGCGTTTGGGTCCTCTCCTGCCTGCCACACAGCCGAAACATGACATAATGATTAATAAATGTAACATAAGAGGAAATTTGGTATGAAGGACCCATCAAATCACAGGTCCTAGACATATGCTGATAATAATACAGATAGAATAGAAAACAAAGCACCAAACATTAGTGTAATTAAAACATACAACAAACCTAATGTCTTAACCAAACTGCATATTACCTGCAAAAAAGCAGAAATAAAGTACTATCAAAGATCTGTGTGCAGAACAAGAGTTGGGATGCCTGGGCGGCAGCATCTCTGCTGGGGACAGGAAGAGACTGAACAGGGTGATCCGAAGGGCCAGCTCTGTTCTAGGATGCCCTCTGGACCCAGTGGAGGTGGTGAGTGACAGGAGAACGGCGGCTAAGCTGTCATCCCTGTTGGACAACGTCTCCCACCCCATGCAGCAGACTGTGACAGCACTGAGCAGCTCCTTCAGTGGGAGACTGCGGCACCCACGGTGTGGGACGGAGAGATTTCGCAGGTCTTTCCTCCCCACTGCTGTCAGACTCCATAATAAAGACTTTAACTGATCAAACACACACATCCACACATGTGCAATAACACTAAGTGCAATAATCCTTTCTGTCATCGTTGTATTTTTACTCAGTTGTATATAGTATTTGTATTTGTATTCTATTTTTATCTTATTGTATATTTATTTTATTTTATTCTACTGTATATAGTATTTTATTTTATTCTATTCTGTACAGCTGTGTACTGTATTTATTCTTATTGTATTCTAATTTTTGCGTCATAACTTTTGCACTGTCCACTTCCTGCTGTGACAAAACAAATTTCCCACGTGTGGGACTAATAAAGGTTATCTTATCTTATCTTATCTTTTCCTTCTTCTGATGTTTGTTATTTCCATTTGTAGTAATTTATTTTGGCAGCTCTGTTTGGGGACCTCCCTGCCCTTTGTATGTACACATGAATAGCCAGAGGTTGGGAGAGCAGCAGCAACACCACAGCACAAAACAGAGCAGACAACAGCTGTCTGTTGTAGATACAGACGACTGCAGACAGCACGGACAGGTAGTCATCCTTTTTTTGAGGTTCTGTAAGTCCATGTTCACTTTCTGTCCACAAACCGTAGGTCCCTCAGACCTAACCTAGCAGACGCAGAAGCACAACAAGCCTGTCGGTCAGACACAATAGTTGGAGGTGAGTTGCAAAGTGATTTGCAGATGTGTAGCAGTGATGCACATCTGCAGGAGGTGGGCTGATATGGATGGATGTGTGTCTTTGTGAATCTTACTTTGTTTGCCTTGTTATGTGTGTGTGTGTGTGTGTGTGTGTGTGTGGGGGGGGGGGGGGGCTGAGCCTGGGTGGGTTTGGGGATTGCCGAACCAGGTCTCTGTGGGACATGGTCATGGAGGGTGGTGCGGGATTTCCCTGTCAATTTCGGCTTTGTATAACCACACAGATGAATGTAATAATAAAATACAAACAAGAAAAAAAAAGAAAATACTAACAAGATGACCCTGTAAAGAGTCAGCAGTGCTCCTCTTTGTTAAGTAAATGTGTTTGGCACAACAACAAAAAAGAAAGAAAAAACCGGATCTGCTCTGAGTCCTGTTTTGTTTGCACTGGTGATGGACAGGCTGACAGATGAGGTCAGGCAGGAGTCTCCGTGGACTCTGATGTTTGCAGATCTGTAGTGAGAGTAGGGAGCCGGTGGTACAGAGTGTGGAGAGGCGGAGGTATGCTCTGGAGAGAAGAGGAATGAAATTCAACGGGAACAGTAAGACGGAATACATGTGAGTGTGTGTGAATGACAGGGAGACAGGTGGAAAGGTGAACATGGGGGAAGAGGTCGCGAATTAAATAGGTGGGTTCAACCATCCAAAGCAACAGACGGTAAACAAGAGATGCGAAGTGAGGATTAGAAATGAGCATGACAGTTGAACGGTTTAAAGACAAAGTCAGGCGAAGCTGACATGGTTTGGACGTGCAGAGGAGGGAGGCTGGATATACTCGGCAAAAGATGTTGAAGATGGAGCTGCCAGGTAGAAGGAAAAGAGGACAGGAAGATTCATGAATGAAGTAGGACATGCAGAGCATTGATGTGACAGAGGAAGATGCCCGGGATCGGGGGGATCTACAGGGGTGGCGTGGGGGCCATGTGCCACCCTGAAATGATCTCTTGCCACCCTAGTTTTGCATGTGACAGCGTTGTTTGTTTAAAAAAAAAAGCCAGCATTAACACTTTGAGCATGCTACAGTGAGATGGTTCAGCCCATAGTGTGGACTGGCTTTATTTCTTGTTGTCAGTAACAATGGATGCTTATGATGCCAGAGCACACCTGTGTTTTAGATTTTAACACTGGTGGTTGATTGGTACACTCTGGAGGTGGAATGAAGGTGAGTGTTATTAACCCTCTGGGTCAACGGGCACGTCGGCGCCTCCAAATCACATGACCGATTTAAGGTTTGAAATTCAAACTGTATGCCAGTTTGAAGATTTTGTTAATAGGCCAATAAAACCAGATTTATGTAAAAAAAAATATAAGCGATGCTTTTTTCTGAACGCTGTCGTCGTGTTTAGTGCAGGAAGAAACCGTAAAACTGCATTTTCAAGGACAGCACAAAAAAAGAAATTACAAAATGCCACTCCTTTCCTATTGGTGGAAAAATCACCATGTCGACCAATAAAAAAGTTATATGGCAGCACGTGACATTTGGTTGTTTAGGATGAGGGGGAAGTTTTGGGAGTGACGGTGGAGGGAATAAGCAAGTGGGAGAGAGAGAGAGAGCTACAGTGTTTTGAGATGTGAAAAATGAATCAATCAAAAATAGTGCGGCATCTTATTGTGACAAACAAATTGAAGATGAAAATAAAAGTAGTCAGAAATGGCCAGTTCCACCCTGGACTCTAGAAGCTTAACCCAATAAATGATGAAAAATTACTGTGGATTGTGTGTAAATGTAAGAATGTAACAATTTGATACTTATTTTAAAAAGGCTTTGATTTTGCCATCCCATTTGTTTTCCATAGCACCATAAGAACATTTTTCTGGCTCCGCCCCTGCCAGGGATGGGATGAGATTGAAGCAGGTGAGCCCTAAAGGGAGCAGCCAAAAAGCAGAAGGAACAGAAGAAGGAAGCAGGCATCTGAAAACACCTTAACATGGATTAAATGCTGCCCCTGGTCTGTGTGAAGTGTTAGTAAAATTCAGCAGACTGTAATTACAAAAAACTAAATTTAACACATATCCAGCGAACCCTCCCACACGAGGGGCACAAATTAGCCGATCAATGCTTCATAAAATTCATGTCTTTTTCTATTTCATTCAAGCCTATAGCATCTTCACAAAGTTTACCCCGGTGGTTTCTCTGCTCTGTGCATAACTGCTTCTGCAAATTTCACAACATTTAATGCAAAGCCTGCGCAACGAGAGAAAACAATCAATATTACTGACAAGCCCAAAAGCCTTTGAACGGGATAGGGAGTTCTCACCTGAAATGGCTTAAGGCTGAAATACTGGTGAAACTGGCTTTGTTAAGATCGTGTGTATTCTCGAGAAGCTGCGTGTGAACTAACCTTGAAAATCCTTGGAGAGGGAATGAGAGCCTAACGCAGCAGATCAAAGATAAAAATGACAGCGCTTGGATCAGAACACCAGGTAAAAGTAGTTCAAAAGAGTGGCGTCAATTACCATTTGAATACTTCTTACAGGTAGCAGGAAGTTTTAATGTCACATTAAGGAGACAGTCCTCTGGTAATAAACATCAATATCCCTTTCCCACGTTTCATTTGAACTCAGCCTGGGAAAACAGTTACATAATGTCCTCTACGGCTCTGAAGGAGCTTTGTCAAGTCTGACAAAATCACTGTGATGATGTCATAGTGATGTAATCAGGAGACAAAATGATAAAACTGGTGCAGTTTGAAAAAGATGGGTGTAGAATAGACTGGAGGGGTTGAGTGACAAACACTATCAAGTTGCATGATGGAAGAGGAGGATTTAGAGTTTCTGGTGACACATGCGTGTGGGTAAGGATACCTGAGCTCTGTTAAATCATTCTTTTCATCCCCCAATATTGTAAGAGAGCAATACTAAATCATTGTAGTGCATATCATAGATATGAACTTTATACCGAGAGAACCATGGATCCATTAATTCCCTATGAACAAGATCTGGTGAGGAAAAACCTTCTTGTAGCAGGAAGAGGCCTCCATGACAACTAGGCTCCAGCAGGGGAATCCATGTGCTTGTGAGCAGCTGAGGGAGGGAAAAGAGGAGCATAAGGAGATGACGAACAGCAGTACGGACTATAGCTGTGAACTCATCAGCTGTCGTCTGAGGAAAACAATAGGACTTCCTGTCCAGTCTGCAGGTAACTAACCCAAGTCCCGCTAGTATTCACAAAGTTACTAAAAAGGAAAGGTGTCATCTATGTTTGATCCGCTTGTGGTAATTCAGCCAGTAGTTCCTTTACTGCCATCCACACAGACTGTTTAACTCCACGTAGCCAAAGCCCCCCCCTCCCCCAGGAAATCCTGAATTGGATAAGTGGAAGAAATTGCATTGATGGATGTTCATTCTATATAAATCACATCATAGATTTATCTTTCTGTGTGTGTTTGCTATCACGGCAAGATGTGTTAAGAAAGCCTCATAATGTAGCTAGAACCCCCATTGTGGTTTCAAGACCTCTGGCAGATGTGACTGTCGCTCCGTCTGTGTGTTTGTGGATAAGACAGCTCTGCAAATATTCCAGATACAATCAGGAAGCCTGACAAGTTCAGTTCTACGACGGTCCAGTAACCCTGCGAGCTCTGAGTACAGGACACTGGAAGCAGGTCAGACAGTCAGTGGGCACATTACCCACCTCCTAACACACACACACACACACACACACACACACACACACACACACACACACACACACACACACACACACACACACATAAAGTGTGTGTGTAATATTTTCACATGGTGTGGGTGTGGTCTAACACTCGCTGGCATCACAGCCAGTGCGAGCCCATGAGTAGATGGTCTCTAGTTAATATTTGTCTGAGATTGCAGTTATATTTTAATGCCTTCATGCATTAATAAACAAACAAACAAACAAACACATAAATAAATAAAAATGGCCCTTTGCTCTGTCTGCTGATTTTTAATTGGCTGTTTTTCCTTGCAGAGAGCAGCCCAGTCTCTATGAGATGCTTGTATAATTAGGACTCCAGTCTGTCAGCCTGCACCAGGTCCATATGTTTGAACTGATGCAGCCTCATCTCGCACGGCTGGTCCGATCTCCTCAATTTGATCCAGATTATTGTAACACCCTCAGGGCAGGCTGATGCTGCTGCTGCTGCTGCTGTGGATCAGAAATTTGATTCCTTTCCGGGTTGTGCTTTTCTGTTCCTTATATTTCGTGGCATGACTTGTTGATGCCGTGTTGTTGTGTTGTTGGGGTTTTTGTTTGAGTGTGTTGCTGTAGGGAGTAGCGATGGGTATTGATTAGGTTTTATCCGATACCAGTACTAAACCGGTACTTTTGAAACGGTGCCGGTGCTCAAACGGTGCTTAAAGAATGGAGAACACAAAATTGGTCCAAAAACCTCTCATGTTCAGCTGTTTTTTGTAAAAAGATAACAATGTTAGCCTTTTCTGCAGCTATGGGGCATATATGGCATCACTCTTGGCTGGAAGCAGTGCTTAAACAATGGAAAAAACACAAACTTTGTCCAAAAACCTCTCATGTTTAACTGTTTTCCACTTTTTCTTTGGTCATTTTAGCCTTTTTGGCCAGGGTGAAGGGAGTATCTGCCATCAAACAAGAAGACAGCCGCATGTAGCTATGATGGTGTTTGCTAGTTCACCTTACATGCATTAATGTAATAACGTGGTTAGCCTACTCAACGTAAATTACACACGAACAACATTAAGCTCCTCACGCAGAGAAGAACGGCTGCTGCCATCATCATCCTCATCATTTCTGCTACACTGGCAGGGCTAGGGGCCAGGACTCTCCTCTTCGTGTTCTTGGGGGATGTTGCTAACTCCGGTCCGATAACAGGCACCACACCCGCAGTAGATGTGCTCGGTGTGAGGTCTCGCAGCAAGCTATCAAATACGGCGCATTTCTCGGCTTTTAACAAAATGCTATGCGTCGCCAGGTGTTTCATCAGATTCGAGGAGTTACCTCCTTTGACAGTATCACAGTATCAGCTTAAAGCACTTGTTGCTGCTGAGTTTGCATATTTTGCTGTGAAGTACAGCCAGACTTTGACCGCTTCGCCTTGGGCATTTTTAATCTGTAGCTCTGCTCTAAAAGAACGTTCGTACCTGGGCCCGCCTACTACGCTTGCAAAGGTAAAATGATTGGCTGGAATCCGAAGTGTATGACATCTCAGGAAAAATAAAGCACCAAAATGTGCGCTGCTTTTCGGTCTGGTTACTGCCGTTTATGTCAGAATGGCACCGGATACCGGTACCCATCCATAGTAGGGAGTGTGTAGTATGAATGTAAAGGGAAATGAGTAGTAACACTTGTACCCATGTTGATTGTGTGTTGATCCGTTGCTCTCAGGGTCTGTAGGGGGATCGCGCCTCTCTTCCCTTGTGCAATACAGACGAGGATTCATCGCAGCACATACAAAGTTTCACAAGCACACCCACAGCATGTGTCATAATTGGATTACTCTTTTAAAAAAGCCAAATGTAGCAAACCTCTTTTAAAGTAAATATGATAATCAGCAAGCCGGGCAGAAAGCTCCACAGCAGTGCACCATCGCCTTTTCTTTAGCAGTTGTGGAAACAGATGCTGAATGAAAACAAAAGCAAATAAACAAGGTTGGAACAGAAAGCTTTATTTATTTATTTGTATCATCATCAAAGCCTTTTTAAGTGCACATTATCCAATTCTTTGAACATCGCATTCACAGCTCAGCCTGGATACAATCGTGTCTGCCTGTTAACCTATAATACCGTATATCAACATCATTATGCCAGAGGTGTTTAAACACTTTGATATGTTAATGTTTTCAATTAGAAATCACTTCTCGCATCCTCTGGGCATCTTTATTTTTTATTGTTAGTCTATGTTCAAAGTACACGTACACATTAATAACTTATTATTTTAAGTGGTTTTATCTGTCTGAAACAGGGAGAGGTGCTTGATGACGCACAAAGACAAAAGCGTGAGGCTCGTGCACTGATGAAACATTAGAAGAACAAGCTTTTATCTGTGCGTGTAACGTGTTTAAAATGAACAAGGACCGTTATGTTGCTGTTTATCTGAAAAACAAATGAGTGAAACGTTTTCTTGTTTCAAAATTTTCCATTGCATTAAATATGTTTCTGAGAGCAGCGGCATGTGTCGCAACAAAGCAGGAAAGAGCAAAGAATACAGTTACTGTGCAAACAATTCAAACTATGACTCGTTTCTTTATAGTTTGCTTAGAAAATGGAAATTGATGCAACAATTTATTGAAACAGACATGAAAATACAGTAAATAAGGCATAAACAGAGGATACAATTACACCAAGCTTCAAATCAATATTTGGTATGACTACCTTCAACACAGTCGGAGTTCTCTTAGTCAAGCTTTATGGTCGTTTCTTTAAGTCCTCAGGAGCAGTTCTCAGGCTTCTTGAAGGACGTTGAAAGCTCGTCTTTGGATGTCGGTTGCACTTTGCTCTGTCAGGATGATCCCACGCTGCTTCAGTAACGTTGAGGTCCGGGCTCTGGGGAGACCAATCCACGACTGATAGTGTTCCACTGTATTCAAAGAGCTTGGAAAGAAAGGCGTCTGGACTTCTTCAAGTTGCTTGAAGATGTTTCACGTCTCATCTGAGAAGTTTCTTCAGTTCTACGGTCAAATTTGACCAGGTTAGCCTCTGTGGAGCTGTTAGAAGTACAGTGACCTCTGTCTGCTGACTGAGGTCAACTTACTGGGTGTTTTGGCTCTAAACTGGGCCACAAGGACAGCCCAGCTGCTTGTAGATGTGCACAGACATAATATTTTCCTTATCTGGAGAGCAGACGTAGGAGGGACTTTATGAAATGCCACCATGAAAATGACACCTTGGTACAAAATACCATCAGCCTCATTCCCCTATAGCTCAACACAACAGTCAGAAAGTATAAAGTAGATTTTCTTCTTATTTCATGCTTTTTATTGAACTTTTCTGTATATTGTGATTGCGTGCTGTTTTTTTTATTTTATTCTTTGTATTCTGTTCAGCAGTTCTACAGAAGACAGTCTCAAAGTCTCCCTGCAAAACACTACATTATGTTATCTAAGTCAGTCTAAGGTAGTTGATTTTATTTCTTTTTTTAAAGCCCATTTTTGATCCCCGCCTGCTTCCCCGGAGGGGCTCAAGCTTCAAAAGCAGGACGACTTTCTAGGATACTTGTTCTATTTCGCCCATCGGTGGTGTCCGGATACATTTTTGAACTGCCAGTTGGAATAAATTTAACAGTAAAATGTTTTATACTGTAAGTTATTCGACCAACTGTGACTTGAAGTATTAGCATATGTATTGGATGGGAATGGGATGGGGGAGAATGCTGCTTTGTGAGAACTCTTATGCCTTTAGCCTCAAAGCTCTGCAGAGCTTTGTCATTCAAATCATCCCAAGGGAGAAAACTGTGAAATAATCAGAGGGAAAAATGGAAGAGGAAATCGTTGCTAATTTATATTTAGTTGGAAGTGACCTTTAGTAGAAATCTTGGGAATATGAATGTTGCTGCTTGCATTTCCATTTTTTATTTTATAGTTTGTTCATCTGAGTGCACTGTAAGCTAATTTTTATATAACCAGATCTCATTATTCCTCTGCCTATGTCGAGTATTTTCTGGCACAGTTTGATTTCTGAATTAATCTCAAAGAGGCAAATGCTTGTTTTGGATCTGTTTATACTTTATTACAACAAACATAAACATCCTGACCAAATGGGAGCGCATCATCTGCGGCTGCTTCAAATTGTTTGATTTAATGTCCCTGAAAATAAGATGATACAGAGACATTTGTGATGGGCTTTCCATCATCTCCCCGCACATACAACCATCTGTAAATCCATCGTGCTCGCTGCGCTGTTCTTTTCCACAGGTGCTCTAGCTGTCATGCGAGTCCTTCTGACATTTGCCTTGGATTGTGCAGCCATCTGTGAATGTGATGAGGTTTTTTCTTGTGAACCACCACATGCAGTGCCGAGGGTAGGAGTTGTTTACAATACACCCCCGCATCCCTTTTCCCTCCCTCTGCCTGAAATTTTATGTCTCTCAGCTTGTCTTCGATTTTTCATGCAATAGGAAGACACAAAAAACAAAACCCCCACTCTGAGTCAAAACTAAAAGCCATCATTACTTTTCTCCTCATCGAGTCATGTTTCATTTTTTGACACATACATGCATAATTAGCCTGGTCTTACATCCAGCCTCAATGACCATTTCATTACCACTCAACAAAATCATTCTGCAAACTTTGAGATGCCGGCAGTGATTTGCAGATCTGAGACCAAGCTCTGATTAGTATGCCACTGATGTATGAAAGGAAAGGCAAGTGGAGATGTTGATGTTCACTTTGCAGTCCAGCCTATATTCAAAAAACGCTCAAGCAACTAAATAATCTGTCTGCCATCATCACATCACATAAGATGAAGCTGCGTGTAGCAGCCCTGTTTCCTGAAAGATGCTTGTAAACATGGAGAACCATACTCACTGTATGTTCACTGGCACTTCCAGGTGATGACGTCTCCATCCTGAATCATATGTGCAATTAATGACACTGAAACTTAAACTTGACCAGATAAAAAAACATAAGAGCCCTCAAACCCTTTAAAAAAGTCTTTCTTCAACAATGTAATCATCTGTCATTTCAGTAACTGCGCTCAAATACGTATATTTATGTTTAGATTGCAAACATCTGTGGAAATAACAGCTGCTGTCTGTATAATTCTTAACTCAACTATTATCCTTCTACACATCCAGTTCCAAAGGGTACGCTCTTTAAAATACTTTTGCCTTCATACATTTGATTGCGCCTGCAAGCCACTTTGCAACCCAGTTTCTTCCTTTGCACTCAGTCTGACCTAATATCGTACCTGCTTTGTTCTGTGCTGGGGTCTTACTGCTATTCGCTGTGCATCCTGTGTTTGTGTGCTAGACTGTGCTGCACCAAAAACCTCCTTGTGATCGCTGCCGTCTCCCATAATTTGCACAAAAAGCAGTACTGGAAGAGTGAAAAGTGTGATACAAACTGGAAACAGAGACTGTTTGCCTTCACAATAAGCGATGCGCCTTTTGAAATGTGTTGGCTGCAGCGCTAATGCACAACTTTTACTTTGCAGGTGATCGTACTTTCACAGTTTTTACTGCTGCTTAATGTTTAGCTGATGAGTTTTTGGAGAAAAGTTGGTGTTTTATCTGGAAACTACAGGTGACCACAGCAACTAATACATATTTCTTTCCTAGTTATTGGTCTCTAGGTCCGTGTGACTGGGGCCTAATTGATCCCATACTCTAACCAAGCTTTAGCATGAAAACTTACCAAAGTTTACAAAAGGCACAAAAAGTTTTATTCTTTTTTTTTTAAAGTTGCATTGTTGTTCCACTGATAGGTCAAATGAGAATATGTTTACACGGGTCTTTCTGGGCAACAGTTACATACAGCAAAGTTTTATGCCCCCATACTTGGAAACAGCAGCATAAATAGTGCGGTTAAAATAAAGGATCATGGTTATATAAACATTTTAAATTAAGTCAGTTAAGGGTTTCTGGATATGCCCACACACCACCCTGGATTTTCACAACCTCATGATCTGCTTTACTTCAGCTCCCATGACCTGAGACTGACACGTTTTAAGTCAAACGCTTTGAGTTGTCTTTAAAACTGGTAAACGTCGTATTTCTTCACTCATAACGAGAAAGTTGTTGCGACTGCTTTAAGCAGTTGCTGCGCAGCTTGCGTGTCAATTGAAAATTACGTTGGCAAGATAAAGACATCATTAAGTACAGGGCGGTTAGGGCAAAACAATGATACTTCAGTCTGATTATCAGAGTGCATTTAATGCACGTCTGACTAATTTAGCAGAACCGAAGACACTCTGACTTTTTCGGTGTTATTCGTTTCGCCTCCACTTTCTCAAAAAGCTGGTTGCAGCTTTGACTCTCTCTAAACACTGGGAACATAACATGTTGGCATCTTTAGAACACAACACTCCAGGCAAAGATGTGATGTTATTCTTGTAGATCGGGAGAGTTACTGTAGTTTTGCAGCGTGCAAAAATCAATACAGCAGTTTGTGACAAGTAGTGGGAGGCAGCAGAGCACTTGCTATATTCTTAGAGAAATTACAGTTTCCTTCAGACTATGGAAAACAGTCTCTAGCAGTATCACAGCAGAGAGGGGATGACTTTACCACCGGTGTTTGAGGAATAATATGTTTTTTGTAAAGCTAGAAAAATAACGTGCTGCAGGTCAGACTCTGTTTCACAGGCAGACCATGAAAGAGAGATTGGTTGTGAATGGATGATGAATTATGATGGGCAGAAGTTCATCAGGTGATCTTCCTTCCACTGTTTCTAAATAATATACTGAGTAACTGAGATTTGGGCCAGGATGCACGGTGGGGAGTTTAAAGCTGTCGGAGTCTGACGGTATGAAATTTCAGTTGACAGTTTAGGCAGTGTTTGATAGAATGAGCACATAACATGGCTGAAGGGAGAGGGAAGCTCGTGACGACGTAAACAAAGTTGCTCTTTAAGAAGCGCTCCGAAAACGGCAAAAATCATGCGAAAATCAAAGCTCTTGTTCAAATTCATCTTCTTCAGCCCAACCCGCCTTTGATGCCGACTTGAATTGGGCAAACGCGGCAGTGGAATGTAATTGATTATTTCCTGGGCTTTTACCAACACTTTGCTTCTAACCGAGAGAGAAAATGTGACTTTGTCTCTTTATCTCTCCTTATTTCACTGTTCTGTTGATTTGCTTTGAGAGATGCAGGCTGTGAAGGTAATCTGTACGTGCACGCTGCAGCTTGCAGTAAGACAAGGTGTTTCCTTTGATAACCGTGAATGAGGAACTCTTGGCTCACAGGCATTTTCCTCAGCACAGAACATGACATAATCAGCGTGGCGCGTACATCCACTGTTCTTAAATTGGATGCTCGTATCAGATCATCAACAAGAAATGCCTAAGTGACCCTGCACGAGTGCTGCAGTTCTTATTGTGATTTGCAAGTCGCCGACTTAAGCAAACGAGGGCACGAACCATTTTAGAAGATTATGTCACCGAGCAGGAGAAAGTATGTAAATGTCGCACTGCTGTCACCAAGACTGTTTCTTCCTTCTGCAGTAATTAATGCTTGCCTGCATTGCCCTGTTCTGGCACCTCCCCACACTTCCACAAGGAAAAGCAGCAAAACCTCAGACGTCAAAGGAGCTTGCAAAGAAAAGCGTCTGGACTTCTTTAAGTTGCTTGAAGACGTTTCACCTTCATCCGAGAAGCTTCTTCAGTTCTAAGGTCAAATGGTGGAGAGTCCCAGATATAAACCTAGTGAGAGTGACCCCCCACAGAGGGACCAAAGGACCCCCTGATGATCCTCTAATCGCCTGAGCCAAGGTGTGAAACTGGGTGTGGGTCCCAATCAGCCAGAGTTTCGGGTGAGTTCATTGTGAAACCTGGCCCCACCTTATCATGCGAATTCCTGAGGTCAGATGGCCCAGGATGTGAGTGGGCGTTAAGGCGTCTGGGAAGGGATCTCAAAACTGGATTATAGATGGCAGAGAGTTGGTGTCGTAAACCCCGCCTCTGTTCAAAGATGGTCGCTCACAGTGGACATAGATGCTTCTTTCACTCCTCTTTCAAACCATCTGTCCTCTCTGTCCAAAATGTGAACATTGGCATCCTCGAAAGAGTGACCTTTATCCTTAAGATGCAGATGGACTGCTGAGTCTTGTCCTGTGGAGGTGGCTCTTCTGTGTTGTGCCATGCGCTTGTGAAGTGGCTGTTTGGTCTCTCCAATGTAGAGGTCTGAGCATTCCTCGCTGCACTGTACAGAATACACCACAATGTTAATGAAGAAGAGCTTCTCGGATGAGAGGTGAAACGTCTTCAAGCAACTTAAAGAAGTCCAGACGCTTTTCTTTGCAAGCTCCTTTGACTACGATGACCTGGATGACTGAGAACCTTCACAGACAAAACCTCAGACATTAATACCAACAGAGTGACTGATCGAGTCCGAGGCTGGAGGTGGGCTCCAAAGTGACTTGCAGTAACTGTGGGTGAGCTGAAGCAGCTCAAATAGTGCACATTTTATGCAGCCCAGACTCTCATAAGCATAAGCAGTCCTCCTCATCATTCATGATTAAAAACAAAAGTGTTTCAGCTGCAAGAAGCTGTGAATGTGTTTTATATTCAATTCTCCTCACTTCACTGCTGATGGTGAATATTATTTCCGGCTCTGCCAGTCACACCTTCCTTATGACTAATGATCACCTCCTGGTTGGGTCATTCATGGATGCTGCTTATCATGCAATTAAGTGTTCTCTTTGCAGACTGCTCTTTAAACATCTCCTGGTTTCCTGCATTGTCACATCTGCAGCTGTTATCAGCAGGTATCAGTGAGGCTGTCGACCTCATGCAGAGTTTCTTATTTGAAGTTTCGTTGGCTGCTACTTTATAATTGTTGATACGATGAATCACTTTAGAATATCAGGAACACCATATGAAGTCAATGTGGAAAAGATGAAAGACATGCACATATATGTGTCTCATTTATCAGTGTAACGAGTTTCGTTTTACTTTTATCAGCACACCAGCTTTTCTATCTCTGCCAGCTATACTGGACAAAGAAATCACTGCAACCTTCAACCTTCTTTGAATTTCACTTCTTTAATAGTGAAATTGAAAATACAAATGAAAACAGGCGTCGAAAAAATTACAGCCTCTTGTCGTCTCTTACCTTGTATGCAATGAAGGCACAAAAAGTCTAATATATACCTTTTAAAATAGCTGGTATGTGTGACAAAAGAGGACATTTTTCAATGCAAAACTTCACAGGAGACTCCTCTAAAGCAGCGTGATTCAATCATTCTCTCCCTCTTTATTTATTTTTTAGGTAGTATCATGTTTTACTCACCTGCGGATGATTTGGGAATTACAGATTCCTCCAAGAAACTGGATTGCTTGAGGCAGGGAGCACGAGCCTTTAATCAAAATATCTTCAGCTGAACAGAAGCCATTTCACTGTTTGTGATTAAACCCAACAGTACGCACAGGAAGTCATCCTCTTGAAATCCCTGTAGCTGCTTTAATGAACTCTCACTATTTCCCCAAGAGTCACAAAGAGGACGTGTACCAACATTCCTACTACAAGGATTCATTGAGTCTGTTATCCAGTAATATAAAACTTTAATATCTTCCAATCACACAAGGACGTAAATTGAACAACACACACAAACACGTACGCACAAACGCCACACTGCGGCCACAATTTATCGCAGCTTCATCAACCCAAAGTTTGCTTATAAAATCCAAACTAACGGAACAACTCGTAAGTCACACATGCGTCCGCAGCGCTAACAAAAGCCTCCGACTCTCTATTAGCACCATGACATCATCTTCTAACTGCACTGTGTTTCCTCTTTGGTGGAATACGCACTCCACTTAATTAATTGAATTGCGAGGCCGTCCGCTTGGATGCTTGCTTTTCAGCGTTTTTTATTGCGGGCTTCAGTAAATTAATTGGGTGAATCCCTCATTCCCTTTAGTTGGCATCAGTGACAGTCAAAGGGAGATAAAAAAACCCTTGGATCTTACAAACCTAAAAGACGTCTGATGCTACAACTGAAGGAGTGATTCAAAGGTGCAGGACTGGTTCTAATTCTTCTTTTCATTTTATCACTACTCATACATCTCCCTCATTTGGATTCATTTGATGAGAGGGGCTTTTAGCGGGCTTTTGATCGTTACACGGGTAAAACATTTTGTCATGATTTAACAAGGATTTCTTAAACATTAGCTCAGGTCACGGATGCTTTGTAGCTCGCTCACTTGTGACAGAAGTGGGGTAAAGAAAGAAAGATGCCGTCTTTTAAGCCAGTGCACTCAAAGCACTGCCCTCACAACGCATCTAGCGACGGCTCCTGAAGAGCTGGACTGAAAAGGTTGAGAGTGAGGGAGTTACAGAAGGGCACCTTGACAGGATGGGAGAATCTGAAAAGAGACAATTTCTCACTTGGGTTTCCTGTTTGAATAATGGCAGGTTTCCTTTTAAAAACAAACCCCAGAATTAGAAGCTGTGACCGGCCACCACTCTGCAAAATGTATTGTGCCATCACTGTGGCTTAATGTTCTCCAAAGGACAAGGAGCAACCTGCAATATTTCAGGCTAGCTTATACAGCCGGGGACACCGTATCGAGCCTCAGATCAGAGGGCTCAATAATGGCTTCATCGCTCTCTCTCGGATTGAAGCGTTGGCGATAAAAAGGGAATCAGGCGCTTTACGCTTTGAGGGCACACGTGACCTGGAAGATTCTCGTTCGCAAAGGCCAAGAGAATCACACTTTGAACTAATACACAGCCTTGACTGCAATTTAGCCTCACCTAATTTCAGAACTGCAGCTCAAATCTCTCTCTCGATTACTTCTGACATTTTACATTTAGATGCTGCACACGAGAGCTCGTTGAGGGGGCGAGAGAGAGAGGCACAGAGAGAAGGTACAGGTTTTGAAGAAGCAACCCGCTGGTGGTTCAAGTGGCACTTTAGGCTTTATTTTATTATTTCTTTTATTCCATTTCCCTCTTTATTAAACCCTCAAACCTTGATCACTCACCAAAAAAAGAGGAAAAAAATTGTAAGACATTCTTATAAGTGTTTGGCCAATAAAGTAACTCAAGTGCTTTTTTTTTTTCCACATCGTGAGTGATTTCTATTCAGCACGAGCATTTCTTTTGTGTGACAACACTGCCTGTGTTCACAATTAAACAGTATACGTGGAGATCTTTGCAGGCTATTTCAACACATTCTCATCCCAGGGAGTCAGATGCCACGGGTCTGTCAGATGCTGCCAGGATCTCCAGATTACACACAAGGTGTCCTTTGGCGGCTGAGCCTTGATGCGCCAGCCGTGGCAATATTGTACGCCTAGAGATAATGGTCCTCTTTGAAAGCGATACAAAATATGCATTAGAAGCCCAGAGTGGTGATGATGGAGTAACCCAGACATGTGTAAGCCAGCAGACTGTTGTTCACTTTGTTTTGCTCGGTCTTCTTTTGCTTTTTACTTTCACTTTTGCTCGATGGTTCAATGTGGGACTGAAAAGTACCGGGTGCATCGGGCACTGCAGCCAAATGCCGTCTTGTCCTTAACGTATGACACCAGCAGTATTTAATGGTCTACAGAACTTCTGGATTCCCGAGTGCTTAAATGTTGCAGCCATGAAGAGAGACGTGTTCACAGGTGGAGGGTGTGAAGGTGGTTTAGATCACACGTATGATGCTTGAAGGTGTTTTCATGCACGCCCTTCAGTTTTCTAGCACTTACCTGACACCTTAGCCAGAGCAAGCAACCACACAGCACCCGGTCAGAAAATAGAGTTTTTTCTGTTGGTTACCAAGGAGTCCTTGGCATGTCTCCAGGTTACGGGGGATTAACCAAGACAATGGAGGAGACGCTTACCACCCCACAGAATGAAGTGGCATCATTCAACATGTTTGCACTTACACAATCAGCCTATAGTTTGGAGACATCAGCAGCTAGCTTATCATTAGTCTGCTTAGCTTGATGCCATGTGATTAATGGCATTTGTGTCTATTTTTTCAGAAGTGTCTAAATAATAGACACTTTGCATTACTGGGGAGTGCACTGTAATTACCTACTGAGTTCACTGGGTTTGACTGGAACACTGGTGCTGGTGAAGCAGTAGAATTACAGTAGCTCGAGTGTTTGGACCACTTTGCAACCCACTATTATTCAGTAGAGCAGGTCATCCACTGATTTGAAGGTTGGTGGTTCAATGCCTAGATGCTTTACTCTGCATTATAGACTTGGAAATCCGCAGTCAAGCCGAGTATTTTGGTGGGTCCTCAGCATCAGTATGAATGCAAATATTTTCGTGCCACAATCTCTGAATTGTGCAACAGATCAGATAAAACACAGAAGAAATCTCAAATGCAAAAGCCACCTTTCATTATTCTTTAACCTTGAGGGAAAGCTGCGTCATTTTTAAGGAGACTGTTGTGCAAAGGCTGAGGAAAGTATCGGCGTTACCCTATATTTTCATCTGTGATCCTGCATGTAGGAGGCAGAGCTCTGTGAGAGAAAGAATCCGCTCTTCAGTGTAAACAGTTGAAATTCAGAGAACAAAGTTGTGTGTGCGTTATCTGTCTAGACTTATCCCGGCTGGTGGAACAGAGCCAGGTGACTGGATGTGAGAGATCAAAGTTCTTGTCAGGCGTGCTCAGAATGGAAGCCGAAGCTGGTAGTTACCGAGACTCAGGATTTGCGTCCATCATTGTAAGCCTCTGCCTTTGTTCTTCATAGACCTCTGTAAACACAGCCATTTTGCTATTTCAGCGTGTAACATTCCCATTTGATTCATATCCGCAGCATATTGTTTCATCTGTGATGTCTTTCCCGCCTGTGGAACTAAGAGGACAAAGCTTAAGAAGAGCTTGTCCTGGATAATCAAATCCTTATCTTTGAAGAGGAAATATGCTGCTGTCTTAAAGGACATGGTGCAAAGGACAAGCAAGGAAGCTTATCTTTTCTTTCCCCTGCCTCTACAGTATCTCACTGGGTTTTCTTTGGTTGTTGTTGTTTCAGCCCCTTCCAGTTTTGGTTATTATAGATAACTTCTGTCCATTTTTTCATCTCTTGCTTAAGATGGGAGCGAGTTAGAAGCACCTGACTGAGCGCCAGCATCACAGCAAGGCTTTACTTTGCCCGTCGCTCCCTTTCTCGCTCTTTTTGTCCATCATCGGGCCTCATTCTTTCTCTCTCTCGCACTCTTTTCTCTCGGTATTAAAGCGAAGCAGCCATTCTGTTCCAACCTGCTGTCCGCATGACAGAGCATGGGAGAGATGATGGAAAAGCACTTTGCCCAGGCTCCTGCATTTGAAAGCCTCTTTGAAGAGAGGGAACGGTCTCCAAAAAACTGTGATCCTTCTATAAGGTGCAGGAGAGAAACTGCCAGCAGAATCAGGAGAAATCAGAACAGAAGAAAGCATTGAGCGCCTAAAAAACCGGCGTGTGAATTTAAACCACCTTTTCTTGAGGCGATTCTACTTTACTCTCTTTCAAGGTGCATGAAAAAAGGGAGGCCAACAAACTATACGCATTAATTCTACTCTGCTGGGCTCGGGGAATCCAAGCCGACTGTGTGGGATGAAGAAAATAGAGGAAGGATGAGGGGGGGAATGAAAACACTCCGCACCCTGCCTGACTAAATGATTATTGGGGACCACCAGTTCAGTGAAGCAGAAAATGGGAATATGCTTGCGAGGGCACACCAGTTTACTTGAGCAGGAACCGCAGGCTCCCCGAGAGACAGACGGGGCAACCTCAGCAAAACATTCAGCTGAATAAACTGTGCCATACACTGAAGCCTCTAATTGTAACTAATTGGAAATTATCGCGAGCATAAATGCATTTCAGCACCTTATTGAATACCGCATTCACGACACTCTGAAACAACTTTAAACAGGGTGGGGGGGCGTAATCACACACATTAATGTGGCAGTAATGGATTTTTTTGACCGCTTTTGTATACATGCAGTGTTGCAATGCAGGTTCGCTTTTCTTATATTTCCTAAAGCGCACGAGGGATCTAATTAGCCTGGCGTATGCACCAAAAGATGCTCGTTCAGTTATTCGCCCTCTCTGTCATAGTTTGAAAAGGCTAGAAAAGAATGACTTTTAGGGACCGTCTGAGAATTATTCATGGCTCAACCTTATCTCAAATTATTTACAAAAAGCCTGAATTTCTATTTTATTTGGACTAACAGTACTAATCAGTTCATATTAATAACATAAAAAAATCTTTATTTTAATTTCCATTACGTTGCACTAATTAGTGGCTAATCTTCGAGGCTAAAATAGTAACAATAAGTCCAATACAAATATAAATGAACCTAAATTGATAATGATTAATGCATCGACACATGTAAAGCTATAAATTATTTCCTATTGCAACGTTATTGTCTTCTTCTTACTATAATGATGGCAGTGTGTAGAAAGTTTCCAGAAGCAGAACCCCGACAGAAATTTGCATAGTAAGAAATTAGAATAAAAAATATAGCATACATAAATAAGCAGTGAAATATACTCATTAATGAGATGCAGCAGCTAAATGTCTATTGCACAGTTCTTATTTAGTGTTTGAATTGTGCACCACTGCTTAGTATGTCTGTATGTGTGTCTGTATGTACCCTAACTGCTCCTGAACGTGTGGGCCAACAGAATCAAACAGATTGCACCAACATTGTCAGACATGTAGAGATTAACATCTGTATGTTATGTCAGATTTTTCCTTTAGTTTTTCCTTTATATTCGATGTTGGGTAAGTACCTTAAGATAATTTAATGATCACCAAAATTAACATTCCTAACATTAGTACAGTCACAGAGCCACGGTGTCATGGGAATAGTTAAGCGGTGCCGTTTCAGATAAAGCTCAAAATGAAAAAGTGTAATGCAAATGCAAATTACAACTTGAGATTCAGTTTGTGCTCATGTATGTATGAGTTCTGTTGTCAGACACAGTGCTGCTTACGGGAATCAAAATGTGTTGCTTATGATGGCTGCTAGCACAAAAGTCAACAGAGGATTTTATATTGCAGTTTGGAGGTGCGCTTGAGGCTGAAGCTGTGCCTTGGCTGTACCTGTCTACCACAGATTTGATAAAAGATATTGTCTCCTTCCCCAATCATCTCATTGGATGAGTGCACTTTGAAGCAGCTGACCACATTGGGACAAAAAAGTGAGCTACTAATTTCTCTGCTAATATCAGGAAGCCTAGTTAGCATGCTGCATCCACTGACTGGACACAGTGCACATGTCTATATCTCTTCATTTACCTTCTTAGACGAGCTGTTAGCACAAATAATGCAGAGCAACCCACATTATTTGAGCGATAACTGCATTAAAAAGGATTCGAGAGCACCAACGTGATCGAGCTTTCCAGGTCAGCAGAGGTTAAGCCTGGCAGACTGCTGCACCTGTGGACTGATTCAGGCTCTTTTCAGGGTTTAGCAGGTGAGTTCGAGAACGATTTAGTCTGTGTGCAGTCGTACTGAGGGGGCTAGAAGCCAAACCTGTACTTGTGCTTCAAAAACACAGCTAACACTTTTGTTTCTTCTGCTTCAGGTTGAACATTTAAACATGAGTCTTGACATTTTTTGCCAAGTGACTACAAGAGGAACTGCTTTTGCATTTTGCCTTAGCTTAGCTTAGTTTTTCAGCCCCAGAAGTCGTCGTTTGAAATGAACACTGTTGGTTTTTAACGGCATGTCATGAGTGGACTGTTTTAACCCAAACTCTAACACTGCCAAGCAAACAGCTCGGAAATGCAGCAAAGCAAAATTATGTGTGAAAACGAAGCTTCTATGGGACATCAGCTGTCAAGCCTCCTTACGTGAACTTTCCGGCTCTCTTTGAAACACGAGCGTCGCTTTTGGCGATCGATATTGCCGCAGCCAGCGCGTCACAGCACTAACGCCAAAGGACACATTGTGCGTATCTCAGAGACGCCAGAGGCTTTGACAAAATGGCAGCATTTGACACGATGGGAATGAGAGCGGGTTGCATGTGTTTCGTCCTCAGCCTCCTGTCTGCCTGTGCCTGCAGGCTATCGTGGCTCATCCAAACAACAGCGAGGCAGAGGAGCCAACTTTTTTTCTTCCTTTGCATCACCTTCAAAATCCTGCCTGACAACCCCCTCAGCACCACTCCTCCTGCCTCAAAGAGCCTTGTGTAATTACTAATTCTCATATGACTCCATTCAGCAGTGTTCACACATGTTGTTTAGGTAAAAAAACAATCTTATAGCAGGGCAAGATCTTGGCTCTTGCACTGTATCCACTTTGAGAAAACTTACAGGACCGATTTCAGCAGCTTGTGGCCACAGGGTGTTTTAAATAATGCAGGCCTGTTGATGGAAAGTTTGTTTAGGGCATTTTTACATTGAACAAATATTGCAAAGCATCCACATCTCCAGGAAAAGCACATCATTCCCAGTTTTCATTAGCAGATTAGGCCCAATTTCAAAACTGGCTGTTAATCACTTCTCTAAGTCATCAAACATGATGTTCGCTTAATTGTTTTATTTGTTTGATTGTCTTTTAATTGCTTTAAACCATTTTTAATTGGTTCATTCGCAAATTGTTCTAATCAATAGTTTATCCCAATGTCTGCTGTGCTTAAATGTGCAATATAATAAAGGACTCGAGTTAATATGCAGCAAAAGGCCACCAAGATCAGGAAAAAGCAGAAAATCCATTTCAGCTACTTGATACTTTTGCACTTATGTAATTATTAAAACATTATCTGAACTGTATGATTATTTTACAAGCTGAATGCTAAAAGTTGAGCAATGTGCCCCAGGCAAAGACTTCATGCTACCCAGTCCTTTAAAAGTTATAAAGTCGTTTTTAGTGAAATCTTTTTGAATTTAATTCATGAGAACCACAGATTTGTTTTATCTCCCCTGTAAGTCAAACTTCCAGCTGATCGCGGCAGCATCTGTAGATCCAGGTCTGATAAAGAAGTCACAGCAGCCTGCTTAACATATGTTAACTCATGGTTACATGATCCGAGATGATCCAGCCGCCGAGGTGAGCCAACAACATCGTCAAACCAGGAAGAGTCGCACCTTCGGGCGCAGAGGCTCGCATTCAATTGCCACTTCCTCTGTAGTTCCATCTCCGATCAGCTTTAATAACTGGCAAAGTGTGAGTTTTGAAGTGCCAAGGCTCAGGTGAGCTGATCCTGGACCAGTGCTCGCGGCGGTGGCTCTATAATGAGGCGCGGTGGGAAGTGAGTGATGAGGAGTTTCCATGGCGAAGGGCCCCGCTGAGGTTACAGAAGCAACAAACGGTTGGTAATCAAGAAGTACAGCCAGAGGCGGTGTCATGCTCACTGGATTGCTCAATCTCCTCACATTATCTTCTCATAACGCAGCTCCACCTCTCTGCTCAGACGCTGCTTTGCAGCACGCGAGGGAGCCGTGGAAAACAGGCTTAGGGAGTCGCCGCCTCGTCAACTCTTTTCTTTAAAAAATCAACGTGTCTGCAGCGTTCGCAAGGAACAAATAGTCTGTTAACTTTTGATAGTGTTAGTGTTGTTATCAGATTTGATTTTTATTTCTCATAATTACAAACACCCACATTTTTCGATAAAGGCTGCAGCTCTTCTAATGGCATGAACTATGCTTTTTTTTAAATAACCAACCTGCAGCTTAAATATCAGCGATAGAGAACATGTTTTTTTAACTTTTTAAAACCTTTTGATGTTTCTGTTTTCAAAAGTCGTAGAATAACATGCAAAAACATATTTCATCCACCTTGGATGTGAACATGACTGGATCTTGAACATGTGGAAGCACGTCCTTTCGTTGAGTTATTGTGGTTTAACAATGCAAATAGGTTAATGCTCACTTGTAGCACTCCTAAATTATTAAACGTCTCATAATATTAATAAAAATCTGCTGATCGATTGTGGTCCACGTGAAAAGTCACCGAACAATGATTTGTGCATCATAAACTGTTCAATAAACCACATTTTTAAGTTTGAGAGATATTTACAGACAGTGAAGTTAAGATAAACCCTGGAAATATCATCATTGCTTTGGTGTTTTTGGCTTGAGTCGTTGGTCTCACCACTTTCATATATTTTCTGGTGGCATGCCAAATGATTCTGATAAAACACACTGTGAAGCCCACCAGCTAAGAAAGGCAGATAAAAGATGAAGCTGAAAATGGGCTTGTGAATAAAGCCAACATTGAGCTGCTGGGAGCCAAATATTTCCTTCAGGAGTTGGTGGAGACCAAAACTGAGCAAAAGGAACAATTATACCCCATAGAACGATAGTTTCATAAGAAAATAATATATAAAGCTTGTGTTTATGGTTTGCTGCTCTATAAACGATGAGGCCCAGCAAGGCGCTAACTACTTAACTAGTTTTTATAAGTTGGCATGATGTATCCACTGTTTTGCACACAGAGTTATATTTGTTAGAGGGAAGTGAAAAGTCCTTTTTGTGCCGTGTACGCCCACAGCAAGAATGAGTGCAGTATGCATATGTGGCTGACAGTTTCAACATATCCAATACGGGAACAGTGCCACAAAAAAAAAACCCCGAGAAAGAAGAACCCATCTTTCCAGACTTGCCTTTGAACTGTAGTCTCACCAAGAACTCAAATGGTCTGTCCATTCTTTTAAACCACAATCAATTGGTGCTGAAAAGCCTGGAAAGTGTTCAATGCGAAATGTATTTTTGTGTTATTTTTATTCAGCCGAGTCCTCTTGATCTCGGCTTCAAACCGCCACATTTCTCCTCGGGGAGCTTACAATGACTCACATTCAGGCCAGGAAACCAGGAGCGATTGAGCAGTTTCAATCACACGCATGAAGACTTTTTTTAAAAGAAAAAAACAAGATCAATCAATAGCTACCTCTCAAAGTTAACTCACAAAATTTACTTTAATCGAAGCCGTCAGTCAGCCCGAGACGCTAAGTAACCATCTCTGTTGCTCATCGGTGCTTGAATGCCAATGACCTGAAATCACTGACTTCAAACGAGCTGGAAGATAAACCTATAAAGCTAAAGACTGTCTTTGTGTCCTGAGAATGGCTCGTGCTCCACATTTCTCTGACCTAATTTTCCTTTTTCACAGTCAATAACTAAACTGTGCTACTGCATCAAAATGAACAGATTTTAATTTAATGACTATGGGAGAGAAAAATCCTCCACTAGCATCTACTGCAGGAAAAAGACCAGGGTCTACAGTTTTAGTCAGAGGTCCAATAGCACCTGTGCTTTACGGGTTACAAAATGTAGGTAATATGTCCATAGAGGCATCGTGATTTCCCCCAATGCTAAACCAAACGACACCATATGAAGATAGCTAACATTTTTGTAATTGGGTCATTAGGTTATACTGGAGAAGCCAAAGGTTTCCCATTGGCTAATTAAAGCCACCACTAAAATCTCAGGACTTTACTGAAATAAGTGAGTAACCAGGCAAAATGCAAACTGGTAGAGCTCCATTTGGTAAAGGTCAGGGCAGGTTTGGGTAAAGAATCGTTGTTATTGCATTACCCTGGAGTGCTTCAAATGCAGGCCACGTTGTACCAGACACAAATAATTGGATGTTGAGTTCACAATTTTATACACTTTTTATATATAAAAGAATCACGAAATAGTGAAGATGACATGAAAAGACTAAGATTCCAAGAGATGTGAGAAACTGTTGTTTCTTTCGTCCATCGGAGATGTAGCATTGCTACTATCCGTCAAAGATTTTGGTAAACTAACACTTGTGATGGCGAACAGGTTTTCTGTTTGATTGTCGTCTTATTAGGAAGCTCTGGAAAGCAGTTAAAACTCAGCTCCAGAGCTTTCTGCTAGCACATGAAAGCACCGATCTGCAGACACGCAGGCAGAAACCAGCTGTCATTTTTCTTCTTTCATTCATTTTCCTAACAGACTTCGTCCAGGGCTTAATGCATTGTTTCTCTAATCCTCGTAAGTGTGTTATGAAATCCAGCTTGAGCTCTTTTATTCTAGAGTGTCCTGCACAAAAAATGGAGCCAGAAGCATACATCAAGTCCACCGTTTTTGAATTTCTCCCAGTGACGGATACGTCTTGGAAAACAGATGTGAGCTGGTAGCCAAAAACAGAATGGCTTCCCAGCACCGGGACCTATACATCATTGTAAATAATTCACAGAAGTAAAGCTAGCTTCCCGGGGCCAGCGTACACCCAAGCCAACATGTGCTCCATCTTGCTCACTGGGAAATTCTCCAGCGGCACAACATTGACCCAGGGCAGCCATCTTGGGGACACGTTCCAACAGGAGAACATTACTCCTCGCCCTACAAATGTAGTTTTTATTAGGTGCCAAGAGTGACAAGCAAATCGGATTTTCTACTTTACTTGTTCCTTATCTTGTGTAAATTTCAAAGTGTCACTTCACTGAAAAGTTTAGATTACTTTGGTGTCCACGTCACGGTAAATCCACTTTGGTCAACATCTACAGTGGCTTGGACAGAGTTGTAGCCTGAAAACACACTGAGATGGAACAAGTGGAACAAATGCTCTTTTCCCCATGTGTGAAAAATCACATATTCGGCTAAGAAGCTGACGAGGAGAAATGATACGCGCAGTGTAAAAGGAACATTTTGCTTCACAATTAAAACGAGCCATGACTGAGCTTTGGATGAAAAACTCTGATGCATGCATTTTCTTTAATTATAACAATTCTGGATTCATGTTTTACAGTATTTTATCCCTACAGGGTCCAACTGTTATTACAGACACGGCCGCAGCCAATCCGCTGCTTCATGCGCCTCTACGAGCGGTAACATCTATCTCGCAAACCTCCAACCTGGAGGGAAAGGGTGTTGGGAAAGGCTTAAAAACACATTAATGTTGAATAAACAACAATATTAGATCGTTTGTCTTTAGGCTACAGACAGCGAATACAGGCTCTCCTGCAAACCTGAATTTCCAGACGGTGTTTCAAACGTCCACAGGAGAAGAACCAGGAAGTTGTAGTTGCACTTTTCATTTCAGCTGTTGTTTCAAACTTTGAAAGATAATCATAAAAATACCTGAACCCCAGTCGTATACCATGAAAATAATGTATTCAATATTGTATTTTACACACTTTATTATTTAGACGATGACATATTTAATCGTTTTCTTGTGTTTCCCAGCGTTCTGTCATCTCATTTTACTGTGTGCTTCCCCTCTATGGCATAAAATAGATCTATACAATGGCAATGCAGAGAGAGAGAGTGAAAGAGCACAGAGGTGGGACTGCATGTGAGCTGGCCCTTATTGGTAAGGCGAGACATTTTTTTCCATTCGCATTACCGCGAGGAGAGAGGCGCCGCGGGGGACTGTTTTGGGGACACATCCTCAGCCGAGGAATCATTTTTAATTCAGGTGCCCTAACTTATTTTATCAGCTCTCAGGACTGCTGCTGAGTAAACACTTTTAAAATTGAAGGTGAGAAAGCCCCTCTGGTTTTGGACATAAAAAATGCATCAGCTGTGTGAATGTAGAACAGTATATCATTCCTGAAAACACTGCAGCTTCCAGTTCAGCGCGCTACACCTTTCGCCATTTCTCCGATGCCGTAAACCTGCTTCAGTGCGCTTTGATAGTGCATCAGGTTTAAGATTGGGAGCTTTTGCATGCATAAAGAACGATACCGGTGCATTTTCTGCGAGCTTACGATGCTACCTGTTACCTGAAATAACATGTGAATCCCTTTGCAGCTGATTTGAGCCTTTTCACAGATATAACTGCTGGGCTCCTATTGATTTTTCAAATAGCTACCTGCGCTGTGGCCTTGCACCGAAGCCCACACGCTGTTTGAATGATGACACTCTTAATACATCAACATGCCCATCTGAGACGAGCTGATGCCGGCCTGCTCAGCCGTGTAATGGCACCTTTTGTGTTTCAGTCGAAGCAGGCAGACTGATCTGTGACACGTGTAGGGGAAAGATGTCAAACAGTTCTGTGCTGAATCACAAAGACACACGTCTCTGTTTAATAAATGTGTTTGTGGGTTTGGCTGACGTCAGGGAGAGTCGGCGCGTGTGGGCGATCAACCCGTCGAAACCTGCAGCTCCTTCAGTCTGCCACCGCAACTCATTGTGCGATTCAAGTCGTCTGACACTGAGCTAGTTGTGATGTAGCCACAAGCATCCAGTTTCTCAGGTTTGAGAACGTTTGATGCCTTGATGCAGGAGGTTGATTATCAGAGTGTTGCTAAAGAAGCTGGGATTTATGGATATCATTTTGGACTTAAAACCTTCATCTCCTCCTCTCTCGAGTTGATTAACTGTACTCAAACTTCCCATTGCTGACAATTAACCTTATGTCAGGCTGCTTTCCTGAAATATCCGTGGCCCATAGTTAAATCGACCAGACCTGAGGCTTCCTGCCTCCTCTAGCTGGGCTCTAAGCTAACTTTCAGCTGACACATCAACGCACTGCTGATCCATGGCAGTGATAACTTTTAGCTGTTGTGACACGGGGGACCGAGATTGTTTTGTGTGCGTAGGTGTGAGGGCCAGTCGGTCATTGGAGCTGGGAGGATTTATCACCGCATGCCTGCTATTGATTTATACTGAAGCACTTGTCAAACCATCCCCCAGCCCTGCACCACCAAGCCTACGGCCTCGTGTGCTTGATTTCTCTCTGAGTGGTATCAGCTCCAGAGGAGCAGCTAATCCCTCGTGCTAATAAACTGTAACCTTCCCTTGATATAAAACATTGATTGTTCGCATGTACAGACTGTGTACAGTTGCAGTAGTTTTTGTACTTAGCTCTCTTCTTTTTTCAATACTAAAATAGGATTGTAGGATTGTCTCCAAGCTTCACAGCTACAGTAAATAAATAAAAGTGTTTTTATTTCTCACAGCAAGTCAAGTTGAACCTATTTGTAAAGCTCACTGTCACATACAGTATCTCACTGCCTTCCCTGTTTTTGACTCAGCCGAAAAACATTTGTAATAAAACAGAAAATAACCTTAAAAACCCAAACACATAAATTTAAAACCGAACAGCTCAAGAGGAGGGCTGACAGTGGAGCAGACACTGCAAGAAAAATGACAAAACTCCTACAAACATGCAGAACTCGTGTGTCAAAGCTGCACAGTTTCTCTTTTTTATACTAGTAATATTTTAATATGATAAAATGTGCAAAAAGGCTGGAGCCAAACAGAAGTTTTATATATATCATGATTTCACCAACATTCATTTCAAGTAAATGAGTCTGACTTTACCTTCGTGGTGCTTTATGAATAAAATTGCTTTTTAAAGTAACTAATAAATTGTATAAGAAGACATAAAACAGGTTTGTAATAATCTAATGTTAATGTGACTTAACATAGTATAAATGAAACCTCACTGCATGAGTCACACCAGAGCTCACATTTTGGGTTAACCTGCATTGCTTTGATATAGTGCATTACAAAGAAATCCTATTATTTAACTATGAAATCTACAGAAGCTTGTAAAAATGGACCCCGACAATATATATGTACTTGTGCACATACACGAGCAATAAATCATATAAAAACCTACTGACATTCATCGTCCTGTAATTCAGTTCAATTCATATTTATGGTTTGTTGATAATCTTTAAAGTAAATTCTTTTTGAAAATCACTGAAAAAAGAGAGAAAAGGGCTGTTTTATAATAAAGGTGATGCAAAATCGTAATTTTGCATCTGGATCCAAAATGAAGCCCAGTCCAAAGATACTGTAGTTGTATATTAACAATGTGCAGATGCCATCAGTGGTCCAACATGTATCCCAGTGTGCTTGGTTCAAATCTTGTTTGTTGGCATGGCATCTGTCTTGGCAACAGTTTCTACAGTCATCTGTAAAATGCAAACAAATATAAGGGTCCAGAAAAGATGTTGGTTAAATTACAAAACAAATCAGGCAAAACAAAAGAAAATCCATACCATGACGTTCCTCGGCTGAAGGACATTAAAAATGCTAAGATGCTGCGATGGCGTGCAGGTGTGACAGACTGAAGATTCTGAGGGTGTGGATTTGTCAGCTGATGCCATACTGAGGAAAAAGCACTTGTGGGAAAACTTTATTTAATTTCATCCATTTCCTACCAATATGCTGCATCACCAGAAACAATGCTCACTGGTACTGTTGCCGTCAAATAATTAGCAACACCTGCCATTTGATTGCTCACACCTGTTGCTTGCCTGATGAGACAGTTGTACAGTGACAGTGCTGATTATGATTGTGTGGGCTCTCCGTCCACAGTGAGGCATTCTTCTCAATTCCATTGTGTCCAAGTCATTTAGCTAACCTGTCTCTTCTGCTAACTCTGACTGTGAAGTCGATATTTTCATTTGTCATGCCCAATAAATGTGTCACATATTCAGAGGCTGAGTGGCCAGCTGTCTGTGACCCTCTCTGCTATCACGCAGAGGCCAGTGCATCTCATTTGTCCCGTCTGATAAAACCCTGTAAATGTTCTTATACATCACTGAGGCCAGAGCGAGGACACGGTGGCTGCGGTCGAACAGATCTTTTTACTTTGAAATGTTTGTTACTGAGTGAAGAGTATAAAGCAGAAGATGATGGTCAGAATTTTACGTGGAAGAACATTAATCTGAATTTAACCCCCACTACATCTTTACCTCTAAGAAACTCTTCACTGCAGGCGAAAGCGCATCAAATCTGATTTTTCTGACCCTCTGCGACCCATCTATCCGATCATGCTATGACAGTGTGAACGGCACAAATCCGATATTTTCAAATCCGATCTGGGTCACTTTCTTATGTGGTACTGAATCCGATACATATCCGATGTTTCAGAAAGCGATTGCTGTTTGATGGTCATGTCGCATTAAATCCGTCTTTTACGTCACTGACACAAGACAGACACCAATTATCAGCGCCGGAGAAGACATCGCAAACACTTCCTGGCCCTCCAGTGTAGATGTCAGTGAAACTGTTGGGAAGACAACGTTGGAGAAATGTGAACATTTTATTTGTTCTGTATAATCTGCAGATTCTGACAGAAATCTGCAGCTATCCTTTGAAGCAGCGCTGCTCTAAAACAGCAATAAGGATCATTATTAGGTTATTTACATTATTATGTAAATAACAAAATAACTTAAAGCAAAAACTGGGAAACGTGAAGTCCGAAGTCTTTATATTAAGGGCATCAGTCAAACATACTGTTGCTCTGGGTCTAAACAGAGCGCGTTGTGTGTGACGTCTTCCTTTGTGCATGCGCCGCTTTGAGCGTTCACACTAGAGCGCGTTTGCTGTCGCATTTTATTTGTAGTGTGAACAAGCAGACAAAAAAATGGGAATTTATCATTAAGACCTGCAGAGTGAACGTAGCCTTAGACACATCTCTTTACCTGTCAATTCAGCTTTCTTTTTAATACCACTTATTTTTCCACAGTCCCTGTCCTACCTTTTTTTTTTTTTATGTGCGTTGCTGTCAAAAATGTCTTTATGAATTTATGAGACATGTGATTCATTACATTTTGGTTTCATGTACATTTTACACAGTTGGAGAGCTTTGAACATACTGACACTTGCACAGTCTTACGGACCACTCGGAGCTTTTTGAACTGACCCACTGTTTCCTGTTTCGTTGTACGATTGCACCAGGTATGACTGTGCAACGACAGCAATGAGTTATCTCTCTCTGTGCATGTCTTTGGAGTGTGCGAGACAACAGGGCACCAACAAGCCCACCAGACACACGACACAGATATCTGATATCAATATCGAACCTCTGAGGTGAAGTTTTTAGATAGTCGGCAACGTCTCCCTCTCTTCATTCTTATAACACAGACCATCAGGATCTGGCCGACTTCATACTGACACACACCTCCCAGCTGAAAACAAGGCCCAACAGGCCCGACATCCATCCTCCAGCCTTTGGTCTGCTGCCTGCCAAGGACCAAAGCTTTGTTAAGTCACCTGTCAGATGAAATTACTCCGATGCTAGTTGCCCGGTGAGGTGACGGCAGGGATCCCGGGCCGTGCAGGCGCCGTGGCTCCACATGGACCCACGGCGTGTTGCGGAAACGCCAGGGGAGGGAGGGGGGGTTTGCAGAGCACATGGACGCATGCTGTTGGGTCTCGCGGAGACACTTACACAGATCCACTCTCGCCCTCACGTTATGGCCATAATCCAGAATGACACTTTTAGTGTGCTGACAATGCAGCACTATGGCCTGTTAATGGTGAGCTCTCATAGGCTTGGCAGTGAGGAAAAGAACTTTAATCAGTGTCTCACAGGTACTGCAGTTGCCAGGGATACTACACTAAAGAAAGCATACAAAAGGACTAATGGTGTCCTGTTGCGCTCGTTGGCTTCTGGAGTCCGTTTTAGTTCCAACATTCAGATTTATGGATTCAAGAGCTGCAAAAGAAACGAGAAACACTACAACTCGCACTGGAAATGATGCACGCAGATACACTGCCGTGAGGTCATTTTTAAATACAATTATGTCACATATAATATAATAATTACCTGGTTGGTGAGTAAACGTTCTTGCCAACAGTTCTGTCTTCGATTTACTGCAATGTGCATTTCTTCACTTCAGTCCAAACCTCATTAAATGTATTTATATTTAATAAAACAGGGACATATTTAATAAATAATGTTTGTTCTCATTTATTTCAATTTCTCGCCGTCATGGTAGCGCGGTGACTAATAATGGGATGTGGGAGTGGACAGCACATTAATGTTTACCTGAACAGAATGTGAGAAGCAGAAGTAATTAGTTGTGTAACTAACGATGTCAGTTATTTGCGCCGTTAATTAAGAACGGTGGATGATGCATTCAAATCCCTCATCTAGCTAAAAGTGTCATTACGGCCATGTGAAAATATGTTTAAATAAAAATGTCAAGTAAAACCACTTCAGCTGTTCAAAACTAAAAGTACTCGAGTACTTGGGTAGTTTCCAAGTCGAGGTCCAGCATTCTTCTCCTGACAAAAGAAGACATTAGCCGGACAAAAGTTCACTCTGAAATGTTTTCTGCTGCAGGATGTAAAAATAAAATAATAATAAACAAATTATTTAATTAAAGGCCCAAACTGAATAAATTCCATGTAAAACAGGAGGCAAACCAACTAAATGAACCTTCCAGAGAGGACAAACCAAATCCCACAAAACAAAATACACATAAAATACAAAACATTAATTCAGTAAGTAGAAAAATATCAAAATCTATTTCAAAAAGGGCTGCAGCCTTTCCAGTATTATGTTTGTCCTTTGGTATGTCTATTGTCTAATCCAGTGATTAATATTTAGTTTTCTTTCTTCTTCTTTTTTGGCATTTAAAAGACAGATGTTCATTAAAGTGTGTTTATTCTTTCTTATAATTGTGTTCTTTGGGATCAAAGCCAAATGGAAATTGCTTTGAGTCTAATGAAACTTTTTTTTGGACAATAATCTTCTCCAAAAGGTTTTTTATGTCTCTGCCAGATACAGTGAAACAGCAGTCCTTTAGCCTGCGTTTGGTACATATGTTTGTTATTGATAGTACAAGAACCCAGCGTGGCAGGTTATAGATTGTCAGATTAACTATTTATGGGGCAGGCTGATTTCCAGTCCTGTGACTCTTTGCTCTCTGCACATAATGTGATGTTACTACTAAACAGGAGGTAAACATCCTTGGAAACGATATGCAGATCCATCCAGGGCAGATAAACCTGGAATGCAAAACATGCAAAATGAGAGATTCTCAAAGTTTTGGTCGAGTTAATGATCAATAATCAAAAAAGCTGATTTTGTGATTTATTTACATGCACATGATTCAGACGTGTCACATTTCTAAAAGATCACAGAACTTCTTTAGGTGATGTAACAACATCATCGCTCATCAATCAGTTGTTCATCACTGTCTGAAGTTTCATTTCACTCCTGCACTAGTTTGTTTCATTTGTTCCCTCCAGCTGTGCACCTCTGGGCTCACCATTAAATAAAGGTGCTTCATTCTTGTATTCATTATAAAATCCAATCCATACTGGCTATAAAATCCAAACTCACTATGCTGAGCAGCTTGTTTTTGTCATGACATCTTCATCGTCGTGACTGCCTGGTTCAAGATAATGAAATTGCTTCTTTGAGAGAACACATAGTCTTCAAGGGGTAGCTTGACATTCCTTCCTTCCTTGCATCCATCATCTAGCATTCGACCATGTAAAGAACGCAAAATCATTTTGCATGTGTGCATTACCACTCTTTTTTTTCCATGTTGCATCCAGAATTTAAATAGGGTTCAAGTTTTAAATGCACGAGTTCTTTTCATTTAAGGAAAACACTGGAATAAAATCGAGTTTGTAGCTGCTCGAGATTCCATTTAATCAGCTTCTAAAACGAAGGTGCTGAACCTTGGATTCTCATCTCGACCTTTTCTGAGATAGAAATGATCTTTTATTGGATGTTGATGATGTTAGCTGTCTGGGGGCCAGAGAGAAAGAGCGGGGGAGGCTGTGAGGTGAAAGTAAAGCACAGAGAAAATGAGAAAAATTAAAATGAGGAAGGACAAAATGAAGAGTATTAAAAGAGAGAGAGAGGGGGGGTATGAGTAGATGAATAACCATCTGTAATCACTGCAGATATGTGCTGTAGCTGTAAGGCCAACAGTGCTTCTTTGTCCTTGCCTGGACTTGTGTCTTTCAAAATGAGAGATGTAACCTCATCCAGGGATGTCTGGAATTAGTCAGCACTTATTTTCCATTCAGACTGCTGCCCATATTGCTGATGGCTGCTTCAGAAGCAAGCACAGAGTAATTGGGGACTTCATTCGCTCATAAACAGCGGGGTTTGGCGGGGGGTGCTGGGGGTAATTTGGTGGGGGTAATTTCATTATTGGCGTTGCCTCTTTGTGAACTCTGTCACTGATCAGCGTTTGGATGGAGAGAGTTTTATGAAGGAAAATAACACTTCTGCACATATTCATAAATCTTCACCTAATTAAAGATCAGTTACGTTTGCAGGTCCAAAGCATGTCATGCACGAGAAACAAGCTTTTTGCTGTAAAAATGACATAAATTTAGACCTCCTGTATATGTTTTTTCCTTTAAATATAAAACATGTAGCAGATGGTTTCTGAGCCATCTGCTACATTCTTGATTTAGAAAATAATATTAAAGATGTTGGAGTAACAGATTTCATTTAGTGGCTGTGGTTAGTGTTGTTGTTTAAGTGGTTTTGCAACTTGGTGTGTGTTGAAAATGATTTGTCATTTTGCACTCTATTCTTCAGGCAATATGCTAAAACCATCTGCTCACAGTATAGAACAATGGGAAGTCTATTTATAGCAGCTGAATGTGCTGTTTTCACGGCAGCGTGGTGGTGTAGTGGTTAGCTGAAGCAAGAAGGTTGTGGGTTTGAATCCACCCGAGTGGAGCATGTTCTCCCTGTGCCTGTGTTGCTTCTCTCTGGTTGCTGTGCTTGTACTGGAGATTCTAAATTGGCCATAGGTGTGACTTGGAGCCTGAACAGTCTGACTTTCTGTATTAGTCCTGCAGTAGACTGGTGGCCTCTCGCCCTGTGACATATTTTGCATTTGCTGAACAGACAGTCAGACATGCTGGGTAGAAAACTGCATGAACACCATAAGGCAGGGTCTCAAGCTCCAGGCCTCGAGGGCCGCTGTCCTGAAACTTTTCCATGTGTCCCTGTTGCAGCACACCTGAATAAAATTAGTAGGTATCCGATTGTTCAGTCTGACGTCACTAGCCGTGTTTGGGTCTAAACTCCGCTGCAGGTCCATATATCAAACGATCACTATGGCATTACTGAGAGTTGAAAAACTGTCTAAATTCTTTCATCTTTAATAAAATGATCAGCGTTCTGCTCTACCAGGTGTAACAATTGAGTTTAACATCCAGGCATCCATGAAAACGGAATTTATGACAGTTAGCAGGAAGTTAGCTCGCTAGCTTCTATCTAAATACAATATAGCATGTCCTGACTGCGGGGTTTTGGAAACAAATTAAAACGTACAGCTCTGCTATCACTTCCAACATAAATGAAGACAGAAAACTAAACAGCAGTGACGTTTGTAGGGTTACTGAAGTTGGGCTAGCTGGTATATAATGATGTGCTACGTGACCGCTAGCGACACAGCTATGTTAGCATAATATAAACAAGCTAACTTTTTTTCCACTCGATAAAAGTTACCGTGAGTGTTCTCGGTGGTCAGGAACAAATGTAATCGCATGGCAGGATGCTGTAAAAGGACCAAACTTCAGACAAAAACTCTGGTATTTTGTAAATATAATAATAAACGTGAAGTCATGGTGTAATCGTGTAACTTTATTAGCAGCGTCCTCCTGAAACGCACCAACAACATCGAGAGTAGCATCCTCTTCTCTGCCCCTTAATGCTCTCTGGTCGCTATGGTAACGTGCAACAGTTCTTTCAAAATAAAACACAAACTACAACACGAGAAAAAACCCGGGGAAACCGAGTTAACACTAAAAGCCCTGAAAACCATAAATTTCACACCCGAGCCTCAACTCTCGCAGTCCGGCTGATCCAGGCTGTTTCTTCTTCACTCATCTTTCTCACTCTCCATGTTTTATGGATAATTACTAATCTCTCACTCCCTTCACCCCCAACCGGTCGCTGCAGATGTCCGCCCCTCCCTAAGCCTGGTCTTGCTTCCTGTTAAAAGGGAGGTTTTCCTTCCCACTGTCACCAAGTGGTTACTCTGTTGTCTGATTGTTGCAGTGTTCTCTGCTTTACTGAAAGGTTTTTACCTTACAACATAAATCTCCTTGAGGCAACGACCACTGTGATTTGGTGTTACATAAATAAAACTCAGTTGAAGTGAATGCACAGAAAGCCAGAAGGCAGCATGAAATGTGAGGAGTCAGACTGTGGGTGTGCTCCCTTTGTGTTTGTTTTTCCAACAGTCATGATATCGTGGACTGTGAATGTGTCACCCAGAGTGAGACTGCAGACACTGAGTTTTACTGTAATGTCCTGAGGCAGCTGAGGTAACACATTCAGTGGAAACAACCAGAACTGCTTGCCAGAAAGCCATCGTGTGCCAACCCAGCATGCAGGTTTTTTTTGGTTCAGACCGACTTGACCTTTGCTCCCCACCTGCCCCACTTGCCAGATTTGCTTCTGTGTAACTTAGTCCACATGCCAAAATCGAGTTGAAAGGTCAGCATTTTGACACACTGGAGGAGACCCAGCTCGTCACAGAAGCACAAGTACAAAGAGAGGTAACAGGTCTGCCATGAAACAGTCAAGAGACGATCTTTAATGGGAAATAACCCTCATTTAAACCAAGTCATGTCTTTAATGTCTGTTTTTAATCACATCTTTTGTATGAAAAGGGCAAATCTTTTACTACTGAACTTTTTGGGGAAAGAACTGCTGACCTGTGATCACGTAAACTGAATGATGTCAGCAGGGAGTGATAATGATGTTTTCAAACGTAAACTATTTTGTAGTACGCCGCTTTACTGAAGACAGTAAGACGGTCATTAAGGTGTATTAATATTTAAGAAAATATTATTTTAGCCTTTCATCGGACGTTCACAGTGCAGCTCAGGTACGTGGATGTGTCAAATATTTCAAAAAGGCCAGAGGGAAGCTGTCATTATTTACAAGAGGAGACGAGCACTTTCTCTACTGCACACCAGTGGACATGATCCATCAGAGGCTTCACTTCTAAAGCAATATGTAGGATGGAAAACATGAAGATGAGAAAGGTCAGCTGTTGTCATTTATAGTAACACACTGTACTGTGCAGTCTTCAGGAAAACTAATGAATATAAACACCCCAAACTCCCTCCATCCTGCGTGGGATAGCAAAAGACTAAAAATAAAGATTTCCTTTTCTTTCCAGTTTTATTTCACCTCCTCGCGTTTCCTGTCATTTATCCGAGTTTACGCTGCACGCTTTCTTTCCAAGCTGCTTTCATCAACATTTAAAGAGAAGGGCGTGTCGAAGCTGTCGGAGTGCCGCTAGTTGCTCCATAATGTAGGAGTTGTTGTCATTTGAAGTTACAGTTACGTTCTTGCTCTACTAGTCGTCTGACAGATAGCTGCATCGCTTCTTTATAATCCACTCGGCTTCACTTCACTCCCACTACCGATCGTGATTTGGAACAAATGCATGTGCAGAATGATAATAATAAAAAACACAAAATCAGAGACAAGTCGGTGCTTTATCCGGTCTTTAAGTGATGACGTGATGAAGCTTGCTTCAGGGCCAAAACTACTCTGCATTTAATAAGGCTGTTGTGTTTTTGACATGTTGTAATGCTTTGTAACTTGCTTGATTTAATCTGAACAAGCCCCTAAAAACAGTCAGTGATCACTGTCGGCCTCTCGGTTTTTATTACCACTGTTTATTTTAAAGCTCAGTTTTTAAACCTTACGTTGTAACTACAGTCCAGCCCATGCAGCAGTATATGAATGACTAACCTCGTATTGTGGATGGATTATCTCAGTTGTTCTCCTGGCTGAAGTTTGGTCCTTTTACAGCATCCTGCCATGCGATTACATTTGTCTCTAACCATCAGGAACCCTCACGTTAACTTTTATTGAGTGGAAAAAAGTTAGCGTTCATCCTCCAGCTCCACTGTGTTTATGCTAACATAGCTGTGTCGCTAGCGATCACGTAGCACATCATTATATACCAGCTAGCCCAACTTCAGTAACCCTACAAACATCACTGCTGTTTAGTTTTCTGTCTCCATTTATGTTGGAAGTGATAGCGGAGCTGTACGTTTGGATTTTTCACAAATTTCTCAGTCAGAACATGCAATATCATGCTTAGGTGGAAGCTAGCGAGCTAACTTCCTGCTAACTTCTAACTCCGTTAAATTTGATAAATTCTGTTTTCATGGATGTTAAACTTAATTGTTACACCTGGTAAAGCAGCAACGCTGATCATTTTATTAAAGATGAAAAAATTAAGATACTTTGTAGCTCTCAGTGATGTTGTGTTGTTCGTTTGACTTTGGACCTGGAAGCAGCTAATGACATCAGACTTAAAGACCGGATTAGATGACGGTGATGTAACTCATTTCCTGCAGGTACTTCACAGTTTTACTCGTTTTTCACAGCTGCTAGCACAACATGCTTTTTTTAAAATTCAGAACATAAAGTTTTGACTAGAGCTGTCTTGACAGTTGATATTATGTGTTATTATTGTTCCTACTTATCAAGAACATTGACTACAGCGACCATGAAGCTACCTAATGTTAGCTAACTAATTTGCTTACACAAATGAACTGTCTGTACTTCAGTTTTAATTGCTCATCTCACCTCATGAAAATAATAGTATAAAAATGAAATATGTTTAGTGTCTTTAATTTTCAAGCATGTGGCACATATTGTATGAAAAAAATGAAAATGATGAGGGGGCGGGGGCGACGACTCCCTTGTTTGCGAAAAAGTTAGCTGTGCATAAGTCTGTGGGAAGACTTACCGCCGTTTCCCTGTGACATCAGTACACACTTTGCTAATGACTTTATGGCTCAGCCACTAGTTTTAGGTCATATTTAATGAAACATGAAATTCATTTAGCAAATTATGGATATTATTGAAGTCAGGAGGCTTATCTAGGGTATTTCCATTGGTTAATGACTTGTTGCAAGCATCATTACGTCTGGTTTCAAAACACCGAAATGGCAAAAAAAAAAAAAAAAGAAAAGGAAAAAAAAAGCCCAACCAAAAACCAAAACCATCTCAGCTCATGGCTTCATAACACAATTTCTCAAGCCAGTGGTTGACATTATAGTGTTTCTGTCTATTGAATCATTGAAGTATTTATGCTATCATAGATTATATTCACCCTACGGATCTACTGAAGGCAGATTGTTAGGGATAACTAAATGACAACAATAGCGTTTCATAGCCAGGAGCAGAAAATTAAAAATACATTTACAGGTTTTTTTTTTTATTGGTTTGGCGCAGTTTTCACAAGCAATTGGTACATTTTCAAAACTCTTAGTACTTATATCACAACAGATCATCAAAAGTGCACCTTTTTCAAACATTTCAGCATATTTTCAATTGTGTTAGTACAATACACATAATGACAAAATATACTTTTCACTACACAAAATAAGTGTTTCATCTAAATAAATGTTTCGTTCACAGTTACTGCCTTTCATAATGTTATCACTATAAAATTTTTGATTTGCATCTCTTATTATTCAGTTTAATACATTTGTCTGTCATTTAATTCAACTGATCTTAATGTTTAATCAATGAATCATTCATTATGTCCATGGATTTTCAACTTGACTGATTGTTGTCTGGTCATTTGTAAGTTACACATTGCTGCAAGAGCTTTCAATCTAGAAACACTATACTTGCTAATTGTTTCCCCCTGATGATCACAATTAGTTACCATATAAGTAGAACTGTGTTTGAGACTTTGCACTGTTCAAATATGGAGCAGGATAGACTCGTAGGGAGAGGAAACCTTCATCGAAGAGGTGGTGGTGTTCCTCGACAGAGAGGTGGTCTTCAGAGAAATGTAGCAGAAGACAACGCACCATCGTCTCTAATGAAGTCCGGGCCATCCTTGTTGACCATGTGGTTAACAGAGGCTTTACCATGGCTGAGGCTGCCAGGTTGGTACAGCCTAATTTACAAAGGTCAACTGTCAGCTCTATCATCAGAACTTTTCGCCAAGAAAACCGGCATGTCTGCTATAGCAACTTCACTTCTAAAATATAGTACTCTATTGTATAGATGAACAACATGTAATTGTCAGTTTACAGTAATGTAATTTGTAATACTTCAATGTTGACAGTATATGATTGTCCTCAGAGTTAACAGGAGACAACCTGGTGGTGGTCGCCCACGTGTTTTGACTGACCAGCAGGAGTTGGTTGTGGTGGAAATGGTCAGGGAATGACATACGGCTGTCTGAGATCAAACAGGCTGTTGAGAACAGCAATGACACCTTTGCCAATGTGCCATCAATTAGCCTTCCAACGATTGCCCGGCTTTTGAAGAAGCACCAGGTTTCCATGAAACAAATTTACTTGGTTCCTGTTGAGAGGAACAATGTCCGGGTGAAACAACTGCGTTCAGAATATATTCAGGTACAATACTAAACTGGCATGCAATTACTGTAACAGTACTGACAACTATTAGTTGTAAAAAAAAAAAAACTAACTAAATTATCATTTTAGAGGGTGATGGAGCTGGACGCTGCTGCGAATCATCACAAGTATATTTTTGTTGATGAGGTTTCAATCTGGCAAAAACTAGACGCAGAGGACGTAACCTTATTGGACAAAGGGCTACCATCCAAGTCCCTGGACAACGTGGAGGAAACATCTCAGTGGGTGCAGCTATATCTGAAGATGGTGTGGTAGGCTGTAGACCAGTTCTAGGGTCATACAACACTGAACACCTGATAGTTTTTTTTAAATGAACTGGAGCAGGCCTGTCAGGAAGAAGACATCGTCTGTGTTGTTGTGTGGGACAATGTCAGCTTCCACCATGCACAGCTGGTTCAGGAATGGTTTCAAACACATCCTCGCTTCATGACACTCTATCTTCCACCATATTCCCCTTTCCTCAACCCAATTGAGGAATTCTTCTCTACATGGAGGTGGAAGGTGTATGATCGCCATCCCCATGAGCATGTCTCTCTTCTTCAAGCCATGTGTGAAGCTTGTGG
>NC_141358.1:1784734-1799734 GCF_057382095.1 Aulonocara sp. 'chitande type north' Nkhata Bay | reverse complement strand
TTCATTTCATGCCTGCAATAATCATCAGAGAAGATCTGACAAATCAGATGTGGAAGTTGAGTTAATTCTATCTTAGTGCAAATTTTCCTGTGGAAATGCATTTTGGAAGCAATACATTTTTTAAAAAGGGAGGTTCTATTAATTGCATTTACACGTATTCTTAGCGTACAGCCGTTTTATCTTGTTCGTGTTGGTGGCACCCTGGCACAGTTGTCTTCAAACTTTAGCTACTTCTCTGTAAATACTGATGATAAACTGAGCAAAGTTGATTCAAAAATCTAGAACGAGCTGGTTAGTTACGGACAGCAGACGACCAGCTGCTGTCAGCTTGTCATTTAAATTCTATGATCTCACATCTGCCATAAAAATGTGATGCAGGCTAAATGACTGTTTTTAATAAAAGAAAATGCACAGCTCTGCATGATTGCAGTACCGTGTTGAAATGTGTCTCCATGTAACACAGTTTGAGGTTGTTGGTTTTGTGGCCGTGCAGCCGGTGCTCATTTTATCAGTTTGAACTCTTGTCTCTTCTATCGATAAATTAAGTTAATAAATAATGAAGGACAGTAAGGAAAAAACCACTGAAGCTTTTTCACAGACAAAGGTGGCGTGAAAAGCATTCAGCTAAAGAAGCGCGTGATGCAATAATCATTTAAACATGAAGACGATGTTCAAATCTTCAGCTGCTTTTAAAAAGTGACAGATTTAACTGGAGGACAATAAGGTCGCCTGGAAAAGTAGCTCGAGCCCTGCTGACCATCTCACAGAGCGCGTCCTTTGGTGGAGACAAACACAGTAGTTATGGAGCTTTGATTTTATCTTTGTTCACTTCCAGTTTAACAAGTTCAAACTTACCTTTTCAGGGTTTTGTGCTACCAGAGTTCTACATGAGTTAACAGCTTCCTGTTTCTTGCTGCGCTTTGCATGTTTGTTTGTTTGTATCAGGGACACTTTTTCTGTTACCACCATTAACTCGTCGGTTTCTACCTCTCCTTCTGTGAAAGGTTTGGGCGCACGTTATCCTTTAACTCTCACATCACTAATGTCACTCGATCAGCTTATTTTCACCTCCGTAACATCCATCGCCTCCGCCCCTTCCTCACTCCACATGCCACTGCTATCCTCGTCCACAGTCTCGTTACCTCTCTGATCTTATTATATTGGGGCAACCATGGCTCAGGGAGTTGGGAATCGCATCTGTAACCGGAAGGTCGCCGGTTCGATCCCTGGGCTCTCTGTCCTGGTTGTTGTGTCCTTGGGCAAGACACTTTACCCTACTTGCGCGATATGGCAGCCTCGCCTCTGTCAGTCTGCCCCAGGGCAGCTGTGGCTACACCTGTAGCTGCCTCCACCAGTGTGTGAGAGTGACTGAATAGTGGAATTGTAAAGCGCTTTGAGGGGTCCCGAAAAGCGCTATATAAATGCAATCCATTATTATTATGATCAACTACTGGAACTCACTCTTATCTGGCCTGCCAACAAAAATCCATCAACAAGCTCCAACGTGTCCAACGTGTCCCGTATTATTACTAGGACTCCCTCTACTCACCACATCACCCATCCTGAAGCAGCTTCACTGGTGTTCAACTCCACATTAATTTTAAAATACTCCTCTACACATTTAAGGCGATTCCTTCTCTCTCCCCACCATATCTCTCTGATTGGTACAGATCTCCATCCCATCCCGGTGCCTCAGATCCTCTTCTCTTCTTCTTTTTGTTCCTTCCTCTCGTCTCGTTTCTGTGGGGGGCGGGGCTTTTAGCCGCTCTGCCCCTCGACTGTGGAGTTCCTTACCCCCTGACCTCAGAAGCATCAGTTCTTTCCCCTGTTTTAAGTCCACCCTCAAAACCCACCTGTTCAAGAACCAGAGCCGACTCTGTATAACTACTGCATGCTCTTAAACCTTTTATTATTATTCTGTTTATTTCCTGTTTTTATGCTTGTCTTATTTGTTCTGTGAAGTGTCCTTGAGTGTTTTGAATTATTATATTATATATTATGATTATGATGATGATGATGATGATTATTAATACTGTAGCTTATCGAGCTATGTGAAGCTTAAAGTCAGAGTTTTCTGAGTAACTCTCTGGCTGAAGCACAAATGAAGACCAGCAGCACAAACAGCGTGTCGCATTGGTGCTATAATTTACACTGCATCATTTAGTGATGCAGAAAATGTGAAAATGTTTTTATACTTGGTCCTAATCAGATGCTAATTTTATTTTACATTGACGGAAATGCCGCTGCCAAAACACATAATAATGTGCTGGGCTCAAAGAAAGCCTGGCTATGTTAACACACACCACAAAAACCTGTTCAGTCACTAAGAGTCTTTTCACTTTGACCTGCTGACGAGCGAGACCGTGTCCTGCTGTGGGACTTAATGCTTGAATGTTCAAAGAAAGGAAAAGTGTCAGAGCTAACTAGAATTAGAATTAATTAGTATGTATTATTATTGCTCTGTGCACTGAATCAAACAATAACTGTTTTTCTGCAACATTCATTCCCACTCTTATTTACATTAGGAATCATTAATGTGCTCTTATGTATGTTTTTAACTGCCTTCAGTCTTGCCCCGCCTTACCTCTCTGAGCTTCTTCATCCCCACACACCCTGTCGGTCTCTCAGGTCAGCTGACCAGCTGCTCCTGGAGGTACCGAGATCCAGGAGGAAGCTCAGAGGGGGCGGGGCCTTCTCTATCGTGGCTCCTAATTATGGAATAATTTGCCCATGCATGTTAGAGAGGCCCCTTCACTGTCCACTTTTAAAACGCGTCTTAAAACCCACTTTTATTCCTTGGCTTTTAACCTCAGTGAGACTCAGTTTCTCTTTTAATTGAAGTAGTTATTTAATTAATGATTTCACTCTTCTTTTATTTGTGTTTTATTTATATCTCATGTAATTTTATTTTACAGTTCCAATGTACAGCACTTTGTGTCAGCTGTGGTTGTTTTAAAGTGCTTTATAAATAAAGTTGATGATGATGATGATGATTAACAGCTCAAATTTAATTAACGTGTAAAAGTAGGGTCACCGGGGGCTCGAACCTGTTACAGCCGAGAGGCGGGGAATGACCCCGGACGGGTCACGGGTCTGTCGCAGGGCTAACGCTGAATTGTCGGCACTACATGCCATATTACCTCCACTCCAGCTGCACGTTATTTATGTTTTTTATCATATTTTCTCATCTTTGCTTTGGTCTGACGGTCTGGGCTCACCATCGAAATTTAAGCATCTGAGATCCTCAAACAAACAAATGTTGAAGAGAACTGATAAAAATCCTGCTCAGTGGCAACACTAACAAGGTTCGGAGAGTTTTCCTGTATTTATGGTTTTTTTATTAGTTGTCAAATATATAAACAGTCTGGCCCAGAGTGTCATTCTACATACAGAGATGGTAATAGTAGTAGAGTTGCTATGACGGCACTGCCCACATTAACATTAAAATTAAGCAGCCTTTTATATCACTGTTCATTTGTTATCACTTGAATCACCGTTTCATTGTCATCGTGACTGCCCTGGTGTTTTTGGTTCAGACGGCCCGCCATCGCTCAAAAAACGGCAGATGGTGCCGTTAAATATGTGCACATATTTGTGCAAAGCAACGACAGAGCCGAGTAGCACATGCAAAAAGCAGAAATAGAACAAACATATCAATGCAGCCGCTTTAGGTGAAACTCTTCCTTCCTGGACCAGGACAAAGGTGAGCTGGATTAAAGGATCCATGGAAGGAAAACCCGGATATTTTTATCCAGATTACACCTCTGGAACACTTTGGTCTGGGGTTTCCATCAGTCAGTGCTCCTGATTAATAGGCTGACATCTGTGTTGCGTGTGATAAATCTGTTGTCCTGTTAATCAAACTATTATCCATTCATCATCTTCTCAGTCAGCTTAAGATCATCACAATATCACACAAGACCGAGTGAGGTGAAAAGTACGAGCTGCTGTCACAGAGCTGCTAAACCTTAGCGTGCTAATGTGACACAACATCGTGAGCATTTCTCTTCTGGTGTTGGAGAATGATGCTATACGCTCTTGCAAAACAATTTCCAGTAATTGCCAAAGATGATGAAGAGATGTTACAGGAGGAAATAGCTTTCAGAGTGAAGAAGTGACAAAAAGAGAAAATGCTTTTGTAATGAGAGAAAAGCATTTTTATGTTTTACTTTTGCAAGAATAGCAGAGATTCAGTCACGGGGATAAATTGCTGCCATTTAAATCTCTTTTCATCATTTCATGAAAATGGAGAAATAAACCATAAATCACCCTGTAATGTTTGAAAAACCAAACTCCCTCTGCAACTTCAGTGAAACTACTGTAAACGCCTGTTTTCCTGCCAGGAAATGATACGACTGTCATCTTCTCTGTGTGAAAACAGTGAACACAAGAAAAAGAGAAGAGTGTGATGTTCACTCATGACATCGGTGGGATCCACGAGTCTTCCAACAAGCAGGATGAGCCCCACGTCACAGATCATGAGCATGAACGAGCTGCCAAAGGTTACTCATGGGGGGACAGAGAAGTCGAGCATGGTGTCAGGTCTCCCCCCTTCCTTTGCTTTAGTTTCGTCCACCTTCAGCGTGACCTCATGGGGTGTCTAAATGTAAGGACATGGAAAAAGGAGCAGTTAGAGGACAGAGTGAAGAGAAGTGGATCTCTAAATGAGGTAAAGGAGACAAGGGAAAAGTAAAAATCCTTTGTTATGTTTCAGTGTGTTTGGCAGCTTCATGGTATTCATTTATTTGGTTCTTTCTTAACCTCGAGGAGTGACGGCATCTTTCCCTCCAATAATCCAGAGAAGTTGGCTGAGTGGGAGAAAGTGGATGATACCCCAGCGCTCCTCAGGAGACTTTGTAAACTGAAGGATTTCCTGAGTTGAAACTTAGGGAAACGGATTTCTGCCCACCTGTGGAAACAACAGTCAGTCTGTTAATGCGTTTGCTCTGAGAAGCCTTGTTACAACCTGACATTTCACTCACTGACAGTAATTATATCCGACTAGTAAACTACTCCACGTCGTTCATCGTGATACCTGACAACAGGAAGCAGTTGGACTGACACAGCTCCACAGACTGTGGATTCAGGAGTGAAAACTCTTATCAGTGAACATATATCACAACGGGGTCACACCTGGACTCACCTCTGCATAAATATGCATGTAACGTGGTTGTGGTGTTCACAGTGTTTTCACCTCACTGTTTCAGAGGTGCTCTAAGGATTATCCACAACGACACAACGCACAATCCCAGTTTGTGTACCACTTTAAGAAAAGTGATTGTTTTTAATTTGATGGCACCAACAAATCTGATAAAAGTTGGGAGAGATTAACAAAAGGCTGGAAAATAAGACGACTGGTTGTTAAAAGAGCATCTTTGAGGCAGAGGTTCACCAATCTGCAAAAAAAAGAAACACGTGTGTGAACACAGTTTCCCACTGCGTCCACGGTGGCAGGTTAAGGCTCTGTCATGCAAAGAAGCCACGTGTGAACATTATGAAGAAGCAATGATGTCTTATCTGTGCCAAAGCTTGTTTAAAACAGACTGCGACAAAATGGAAAACTGTTCTGTGGTCGGGCGAATCAAAATCTGAAATTCTTTTCCAGCAAACATGGACACCACACTTTAATCCAGACACTCACCACCTGAAAATAACAACAGCTGCTCAGTTGCACAGCAGTGAAAATGTCCCGATCTCAACTTTTATGAGATGAGTTATTGCCATCAGGTTAACAATGAGATATTATTCTTTCTCAAAATTTTACATTTTCTCCATCTTAACATTTTATGTTTTCTAAATTCTATTGTGTATAAAATATAAGTTAATAAGATTCATAAATCTTTCCATTCTGCTTGATTTATATTTTACACAGCATTCAAACTTGGGTTATCAGGTAGGATTCTGTGTACAGGTACTGTTTCCTGTGTTTGGATGAACGAGTCCACATTTTTACATTTTTAGATTTAAAGCCTTTATTTTGCAAACTGTGTTGGAGGAAGTACTCTGATCCTTTAATTGAAAGTATATTAATATCAGAGTATGAAAATACTCTAATAATCTAATTACTTTTATTTTAATTTAAAAAAAATACCTAAATTATGACACATAAAAGTGCTTACATTATTGCATCAATATTCCTGAATCATTCTTTGGCTCTTTGCTCCGGTATTTTGCTGGTTGGAACTGTTGTAAATAGTTTTTCATTTATGACATTACTGATTATAAATTTTGTAAAAAAAAAAAAAAAAACTAGTACCGGTACAGAAAAAAAGAATATATTGAACCGTTCGATACAGTGCTTTCAGTTCGGTACGTATATGTATCGAACAATACAAAATTTGTAATTTATTTTATCAACTTTCCTTCTGACGATGCTGTCTGTGTTGAGCGCTCAGTGAATCTGTGTTCGACTACTCCGCCTAGGCTGCACTGTCGAGCGCAGATCCACTGAGCGCTCCACACAGACAGCATAGTCAGAAGGAAGAGCGCAGGGCAAGCTAGCGAGACAGAAGTTAAGCTCTCCTTACAACATGGACCTCCCCCACCCTCATTCAGATCTGGCGTTTGGAATTATTTTGGTCTTCATGTGACGTATGACCCTGAAGGTAAGCGAGTCATGGACTAAAGTAAAACAGTATGTTGGATGTGCCACGCAATGCTCAATTACATGGGTGGGAACTAGTGTGTTGGCGCAGTTAGCTCGTTAACGTGTTGGCCGTCTAGCCCCATGCACAGAGCGATCGGCGGTAGCTCGTTAACGGAGATTTGCCGTGTTGTGGCGTTAAGGTCATTTCAACGAGATTAACCTGAAAGCACTAGTGGGAACACAACGAATATGACTGCACATTTACGCCGACATCATCCTAGTGCAAAGACAAAAACAACAAGCATGCTACTAACTTTAGCCGAGTCATTTAGACTAGAGATGGACCGATCCGATATTACGTATCGGTATCGGTCCGATACTGACCTAAATTACTGGATCGGATATCGGAGAAAAATAAAAAATGTAATCCGATCCATTAAATATCACGAAAGCACCTCACAAAACTTGCAACACGCCGTAACTCACCTCAGAACGTTAGCACGTTGGAGCAGTATGCATCACGTGATAGAGCGGCTGTGGCATGCGGGACCTGTCGGTGGTCTGGATAGCATGTGGAGCTTCGCTAGCAACCCTGCATTTCATCTCCGACAAAGTTATCCCCGAGAGAAGTAAAGCAAGTGTGTAAGTCCATCTCTGAATGTTTGTAAAGCATTCCTGCGTTAAGCTTAACAAGCGATATATGGAGCGACTGCCTCTTCTCGCTGCTACTTCAATCATGAAACTGATCAATGATCAGCTGATCAGCTTTTCTGTCGCGAGTCCGTGTCTCTAGTTTGCTTTTGGCCCACTTTGCACCAGAAAGAGGAAACCAGCGGCTGAACAACAGCAGCACGTTTAAGCTTGATAAGCTGTTGTTAGAATGTATTTAATATTACTTTCTACTCGAGGATCTTTTTCTACGTAGCTGACGTAACTGTGCAGGGGCGGATCTAGCAAAGTTTAGCCAGGGGGGCCGATAGGGCATGAACAGGGAAAAGGGGGCACAAAGACATACTTTTCTTTCTTATTCTCATTTAAAATGTCGAGCTTTTAATAAATAATTATCTGACACCCAAAGTTTTAATTTGATGTAAAATGAATAGAAGTCAATTACTGTATATAGTGACTATTAAGTCTAATATATATACCCTAGTAAGCTATAGTACTTTTTCCTTTGGGAAGGTACCATCTGTGCAGTCTGCAATTTTGTTGAAGAAAGATGTTGAATCTATTTAATATTTCTTGAGAAATAATTGATTTCTGTGCATTTTTTTCACACTGCATCAAATTAAGGTTGATTACGTCGATTAAGCATCATGAGGTGGAGCGTGAGGGGTGGTTCCCTATTTTTTATTTATTTATTTTTGTTGTTGCTGGGAGTTGGAACCCTATTAATTAGGTTGCTTAATATTTATGCTAAGTACTCTTTAAAATACCAGAATAGGGAGGATGGTGTAGGTTTGAGTTTATTAGATTGATCAGTATTGCTGAACTATGAAATATTTTTTTTTTTGCATACAGGTATAACAGAATAGCTTTAGTGTAGTTGTTGTTTTAAACTTGAGTATGAACTTATACAAAATGCAGCAAGATATTTAAAAAAACAGTTTTGTTGATTAAAAAACATTATATCGGATTCATATCGGTATCGACAGATATCCAAATTTATGATATCGGTATCGGACATAAAAAAGTGGTATCGTGCCATCTAATTTAGACAGCTGTTAGCACATGATTCTCCTTATATGTTTAATATGCTGCTGAGAATATAGCCCAGAAGAAGCGGATAGTATAGCTTTTATTTTGGAAAGAGGCATTTCTCTGTAATAAACTCTTTTCCAAAGATGAGTGATTCCTCAATCAGATGCAGGGCTTGCAATATCGCTAGCCCGACGTCCCGGGGCTAGCGATTTTTTCAGTCGGGCTACCAAAATCTATCTCTGCCCTGCCCGTCGGGCTATTGTAGGAAGGAAAAATATATGTCAATGCTTTTGCATTCTTTCGGAAATGTAGCTGGGTAATTATGTCATTGGCATCGGTGAGCCACTGTCAATATGTGACATATTGAAATCGCGTTTGAATTTGCGCTTGTTTTTTTGCTTTCACTTTGCAATCGCTCGAACTGTGTATAGAGAGCGACAGCACTGATCTGTGAGTGATGATAATTTGTGCACCAATTCCTCTGACATCGTCTTATTAATCGTTAGCTTACTATGCAAACATGACAAGAGAAATCTCCCGCAGCTTAAACATGTGAGAGGTTGATCGCGCAGAGAATCGCTGAGCTTATGTGAGTGAGTGTGTAAAAGCAGCAGGATATATATTTGACTACGATGACCTTCACAGACAGATATATATTTTAGTTCTGCTGAGCCAAATAAGACAGGTCAGGGTGAAGAAGTGACAGCCAAAGAAAAGCTTACCACAAAACGGAGAAGTTATGACAAATCAGACTATAAGGCAAAAAGAAAGTGCAGCTTTATGGTTTCATGGACAAAAGAATTTCTGTGGCTGCAATATGACGAGCTAAATAACCAGGGCTGCACATAAGTGGTCCGCAGGTGCGCATTCGCTGTCAAAATAAAAAACACGCACAAGGGTTAGGGTTAAATTTAAAAACTGTACTTTTGAGTTAAAATATATATTTATAATTTTAATAAATAACAAATTAAAAAGGCATGAACATTTTTTTTGTATCGAAAAAATATCGAACCGTGACACCAAAGTATCGAACCGAACCGTGAATTTTGTGTATCGTTGCACCCCTAATATATATATATATAACTAACAGAGTTGCAGAAAGGTGCGGCAAAGAAGGTGCATAAGAAATACAGCAAGCTGTCCATACCTGAGGCCTTGGAAACTGCCAAGCAAAGACTCACAGCCTTGGCCAGCCGCTTGAAGAGGTACACCAGAGAGATAGAAGGCAGGAGAATAAACCAGCTGTTCTCCACAGAACCAGCAAAGGTGTACTCTCAGTGGCAAGGGAACAATAAGAGAACAGCACCACCAAGGCTGGAGACGGAGCAATACTGGAAGAGCATATGGGAGAAGGATGCAACCCATAACGGCAATGCTCAGTGGCTAGAGGATCTGAGGGCAGACCACAGCGACCTCCCTGAACAGGGTCAGTAACCATCACAGTGGCAGATATCCAAGAAAGGGTCTCCAGTATGAAGAGTTGGACAGCACCAGGGCCCGACATGGTTCACGCCTACTGGCTGAAGAAGCTGACTGCACTCCACGAGCGTCTGGCAGCACAAATGAACCAGCTGCTAGTTAACGAGAGACACCCGGAATGGCTAACTGAAGGCCGGACGGTCCTGATCCCCAAGGACCCCAAGAAGGGACCGGTCCCATCCAACTACCGACCAATAACCTGCCTCAGTACTACATGGAAGCTCCTGTCAGGCATCATATCGGCTAAGATGAACAGGCACATGGGTCAATACATGAGTGGGGCACAGAAAGGGATTGGCAAGAATACCAGAGGCGCAAAACACCAGCTACTGGTAGACAGAACAATCAGCCGAGACTGCAAGACCAGACTGACCAACCTGTGCACTGCCTGGATTGATTACAAGAAGGCCTATGACTCAATGCCCCACAGCTGGATACTGGAATGCCTAGAATTGTACAAGATCAATGGGACCCTAAGAGCCTTCATCAGGAACTCAATGGGGATGTGGCGCACAACACTAGAGGCCAACTCCAAGCCCATAGCACAAGTCACCATCAAGTGCGGGATCTACCAAGGAGATGCTCTGTCCCCACTGCTGTTCTGCATAGGCCTGAACCCCCTCAGTGAGATCATTAACAAGACTGGCTACGGATACCGACTACGGAACGGAGCAGTTGTCAGCCACCTCCTGTACATGGATGACATCAAGCTGTATGCCAAGAGTGAACGAGACATCGATTCACTGATCCACACTACCAGGCTATACAGCGATGACATCGGGATGTCGTTCGGACTGGAGAAGTGTAGTCGGATGGTAACAAAGAGAGGGAAGGTAGTCAGAACTGAGGGGATTGAACTACCAGAAGGCAACATTGCAGACATAGAGGACAGTTACAAGTACCTGGGGATCCAGCAGGCGAATGGGAACCATGAAGAGGCCGCTAGAAAAGCTGCAACCACCAAGTACCTGCAGAGGGTCAGGCAAGTCCTGAGGAGTCAGCTGAATGGTAAGAACAAGATCCGGGCCATCAACACGTACGCCCTGCCCGTGATCAGGTACCCTGCTGGGGTAATAGGCTGGCCAAAGGAGGAGATAGAAGCCACTGACATAAAGACAAGAAAGCTCCTTACCATGCATGGAGGGTTTCACCCCAAGTCCAGCACCCTGAGGCTGTACGCTAAGCGGAAGGAAGGGGGCCGGGGACTGGTGAGTGTCAGCACCACAGTCCAGGATGAGACAACGAACATCCAAGAATACATTGGGAAGATGGCCCCAACTGACCGAGTGCTCAGTGAATACCTCAGGCAGCAGAAACCCAAGAAAGAGGAGGGAGACGAGGAACCATCATGGAAGGACAGGCCCCTGCACAGTATGTACCACCGGCAGATAGAGGAGGTGGCTGATATCCAGAAATCCTACCAGTGGCTGGACAAAGCTGGACTGAAAGACAGCACAGAGGCACTAATCATGGCAGCACAAGAACAAGCTCTGAGCACAAGATCCATAGAGGCTGGGGTCTATCACACCAGGCAAGACTCCAGGTGCAGGCTGTGTAAAGATGCCCCAGAGACAATCCAGCACATAACAGCAGGGTGCAAGATGCTAGCAGGCAAGGCATACATGGAACGCCATAACCAAGTGGCCGGCATAGTGTACAGGAACATCTGTGCCGAGTATAACCTGGAAGTCCCGAGTCTTAAATAAGGGAATATTTAAGCAAATTTACACATCCATTCAGTGTGATTGCAGTATCTGAAAAATGGATTAATAAACAGAAAGGAGAGGACTTTGTAATAGATGGATATGAATTAAATCTTACAAATAGAAAGAATAAGAATGGCGGTGGTGTGGCCTTGTTTGTGGATAAAAATTTAAAATACAAGATGGTAGAAAAAATGACGATGGCGGTAGATAATATATTAGAGTGTGTAACAATAGAAATTAGTATGGGAAAAGAGAAAAATGTCATTGTAAGCTGTATATATAGAACACCAGGTTCTAATATTGAAATTTTTAAGGAGTGGGTAGATAAAACATTCATTAGGACAAATCAAAAAGTCATGTTCATTTGTGGGGATTTTAACATAGATCTACTAAATCCAAACAAGCAGAGAGCGACAGAGGAATTTATTAATACAATGTATAGCTTGGGACTTTTTCCAGTGATCACTAAGCCCAGCAGGATTACAGCACAGTCGGCAACCCTAATAGACAATATATTTACTAATGAAATAGAAAATAGAACCATAAGTGGTCTCCTAATTAATGACATCAGTGATCATCTACCTGTTTTTATAGTGTATAACAGCAATTACAGGAAGGTTAAACAGCAAAACACAATAAAATACAAACGAGTGAGAACAGAAGAGTCAATAAACGCATTCAAAAGTGATTTACTCAAGCAAGAATGGGAGATGCTGTATAAGGAAAAAAATATTGATAAAGCTTATGAGATTTTTTTAGGAAAATTTAAACTGTTATATAATAGTCATTGCCCAGTAAAGAAATATAGTAAAAAACAAAAATATGCAGAGTGCCCATGGATTACAAAAGGATTGCAAAATGCATGTAAGAAGAAAAATACCTTATACAGAGAATTTATAATGAACAGAAGCACAGAAGCTGAAAATAAATACAAGAAATATAAAAATAAATTAACGAGTATTTTAAGGTCATGTAAAAAGGAATACTATGAAAAATTACTGATTATGAATAAAAATAATATTAAAGGGATCTGGAAAACATTAAATACCATCATCAAAAAGGGCTCGGGGCAGGCAGACTATCCTTCGTATTTCGCAAATAATGATAGAAATATTACTAATATGAGAGATGTGGTAAATGAGTTCAATAAATTCTTTGTAAGTGTTGGGCCAGACTTGGCTGAAACAATTCCTGATATAACAGATTCTGTAGAGAAAGAAACTAGACTCATTGACCGCAATCCTCATTCAATGTTCTTAACGGTGGTGGAAGAAAAGGAAATCATTGATATTGTTGGGAAATCACAAACAAAAAACTCTACAGACTCTGACGACATTGATATGGAAATCGTTAAGAGAGTGATAGAGGGCATTTCCAAACCCTTAACACACATTTGCAATTTGTCCTTACAAACTGGTACATTCCCAAAACAAATGAAAACAGCTAAAGTAACACCACTGTTTAAAAATGGTGACAGACACCAATTCACAAATTATAGGCCTGTCTCTCTACTTTCTCAATTTTCAAAAATACTGGAAAAAGTCTTTAGTAATAGACTTGAGAAATTTATAGATAAACACAAAATAATAATGGATAGTCAGTATGGTTTCAGATCAAATAGATCAACATCATTGGCATTAATGGAACTGATCGAAAATATCACCAACAATATAGATAAAAGACAATGTATAGTTAGTGTATTCATTGACCTAAAAAAAGCTTTTGACACAATTAATCATGACATATTACTTGATAAACTGGAGTACTACAGCATTAGAGGAGTGGTGTTAGAATGGGTAAAGAGTTATTTGAGAGACAGGCAGCAATTTGTGAAAATTGGGGAACATCAATCAGAGTGTATGGACATTGTTTGTGGAGTTCCGCAGGGGTCAGTATTGGGACCAAAGCTGTTTATCCTCTATATCAATGATATATGCAGAACATCAGATATACTACAGTTTATTCTATTTGCAGATGATACAAATATTTTTTGTGCTGGAGAGAACTTACAGCAGCTTTTGGAAATCGTCACAAAAGAAATGATTAAACTGAAAACATGGTTTGATAGAAATAAGCTATCATTAAATTTGGAAAAAACTACATTTATGTTATTCGGAAATTGTAAAAAAGATGCAGGAGCAAAATTATTAGTAAACAATGTTGAAATAGAGCAAGTTTCGGATACAAAATTTCTGGGTGTGATAATAGATAACAAAATCTGCTGGAAACCTCACATAAAGCATATACAAGCCAAACTGTCAAGAAGCATCTCCGTACTAAGTAAAGTTAAATATTTTTTGCCTTCCAAATCACTCCGGGTACTTTATTGTTCACTTATATTGCCATATTTGGAATACTGTGTGGAAATTTGGGGAAACACATATAAAACTGCACTTCAACCAATATGTAAAATTTAAAAAAAAGCAATCAGGATGATTAATAAAGCAGGATTTAGAGACCATACTAACATCATGTTTTTGAAATTAAAAATACTGAAGTTTATGGATCTTATAAAATATAAAACTGCAAAAATTATGTACAAGGCCAGATACAATATGTTACCAGGAAATATACAGAGGATGTTCTATAACTATTTATGGGGTAAAACTGTGGAATAGTTTTACTATAGATCTACAGCAATGCTCAGGAATTAGTAAGTTCATGAAAATACTTCGAAAACTGATTTTGGAAGAATATGGTGGGTGGAGCTGACCCTCTTCCCTACTGTTTGCATTTGGTTGTAGGAGCTGGAGCGAGGTCTTGGTTTCAATAACAATTTTATTGTTATTGTTAAGCACTTTGTGCAGCATCGGCTGTTGGAAATGTGCTATATAAATAAATCTGACCTTGACCTTGACCTTGACCTTCATTGTCAGACAACGCAGGAACACACCGGCTACACAAAGCCCGGGCTCGTGAGCAACGTCTCAGCTTCCACTATTAAAGCTTTCCTAAGACTAAGTGATGAACGACAGTCACTGTACGATTCTGTGTGTGTGTGTGTGTGTGTGTGTGTGTGTGTGTGTGTGTGTGTGTGTGTGTTACTGTTGCAAACCTAAAATGATACAGATGTCATAAACTTTGTAAAGGTTACAAATGGGTATTTTTAGCCTGTTGCTAGGTGGTTGCCAGGCAACATGACAAGTTTGTTTCCTCAACACTTGCTGTTCACACCATATTTCATGGAATCTGTTTCTTATTTTGAAGAGTTAGATTTAGATTTAACTGTAAATAATATAAATCTGTTTGATAAAATCATATAATAATGATGATAAAGTAATATCTTCTTTTTCTTTCATATATAAATATTTAGAAAACGCAGTCTGTGGGCATGTGGGTGTGTGCGAACAGGCTGGTGTCAGGTGTGAACGAGTTCCCGGGCCTTACAGAACACGTTCAGGTGAGGATGAGGACTGACTCTGTGGCTGGGATTTGATCGCAAACTGATCTTTGATGATGACTCACCAGGCAAAAAAATCCCCCAATTAATCTCAACCTTAAGTCCGAAATTAAAACGGCAGCTTCTAT